>NC_056738.1:218766008-219006008 GCF_019279795.1 Protopterus annectens
ATGACTGGTTCCAAAGCCATGGACTAAAACTAAATGCAAAAAAGTGCATTATTATCCCTTTGGCAAAGAGGAAGTCCCTGCAAATTACAATATTGACAGCACCCCACCTAAGCTCAAACCCTGTAGTCTGAGATGTGGGAACACAGGTTGATACCAATCTAAACTCCCATCACCACATGCCCACAGTGATAAGGAAAGCCTTCTACGTTGCACATTTAATAAATAAGGGCATTGCATCCAAGACTAAGGAAGTTATAACTCCTCTGTACTTGACCCTCATCAGACCACCAATAGAGTACAAAACTCCCTTTTGCATGTACCTCACCAGACACCTACAGCAGCTTGAGGGACCACAGAGATTTCTCACCAAGAAAATGCAGAGCCTCTAAAACATAACCCAGATAGAAAGACTGTAATCTGTAAACAACAGGCTGCTGAGAGGAGAGTTGTGTGTGACATACAGAGCAGTCTGTGACTTTGCCCTAATGGAAATGCAACACATCCACAAATCAAATGGGAGAAAAGTCACTCACTCCAGGGATCTCAACTTTGCCTGTGACATTAACAGAACATGCTGGAGAGACAGATATATCTCCCAGAGTTTGCTGGTCCTCTGGAATAAACTCCAAATTCATGTGAGGTACAGCTCCTCAATAACCGTATTCAAGCACAACCTAGACAATTGGATGGGAGACTGTAAATGCATGATGGAGTGCCACCTTTGTCTCTCATGGACAGGGACAGTTGATGCTGATCATGGACTTGCTCTGTGAGTGATGACCATCTAATCAAGGTCAATTGGGGGACAAGGATATAACATGGCTAGGCTTGTAAAGGCCTTAGGGTCACTAGCCTACTAACTTCCTATGAACCTATGAACCTATGTACGTTTTTCTAGGGGTGACTTTCCACAAGGACAACTAGTGGGGGATGCAGGTTATGCACTATAACCTTTGCTCATGACACCCATGAGAAACCAACACAATCCCACTAAGCAAGGTTACAATGAGGCACACCCTCTAGCTAGGAATATTATAACATGTATATTTGGCTTGCTCAAATCAACATAAGTATTAATCTGACCAATAGTGCACATCATACATTAAAGTTACCCAACTTAGACACCACAACAGTAGACAAGGCAATCTTAGCATCATTTGCACAAGGTGCTAAGCAACCATTCATTCTTAACTAGTAGGACAGCATTATTAGGAACACTATTATAAATACAATGGGGATCACAAACTATGTAGCAATCTTTTCAACCTAAGCAGGAAAAAAGTATTCAGTACAATAATTTTGATTAAAGCAAGCGTCTGAGTAAGCAAACAGGCATTAGCTATCCATTTTGTGCATCAGACATAGGCAACCCTAAGTCACAAAGAAATGTGCAAAGGGAGGGCACAGCCAACATCACTTGCACAGGGTAGGGGGTTACCATTTGAAGGAGGTCATAGAAGTCATTGCCAGATGTACCTTGACAGAAAAAAATGGAGATGGAAAAGGGGGTTCAAAGCATTAAAGTAATGATGACTCATGAAAAACCTCACCTAGTTATAAATCTAAATGCAGTCTTATACAATTATATCTCTGTTCTCTCTTTCTTTCTCTCTACCTTCTTTCTATCTCCGTGTGTGTGTGTGTGTGTGTGTGTATATATATATATATATATATATATATATATATATATATATATATATATATATATATATATATATATATATATATTAATGGCATATCTGGAGCATCAACAGTAGATGCCCTTTGGTCATCATCCACCTCTGCAACTATGACAAACAAAATACTTGGAACCCGCAATGAGCTGTGTGGATACCTTACAGAGGACAGGAACTCCTCTATCTCAGTGAGTGATGGTTCAGTAGCAGAATCACCATTATTCTCGTACTATAGCACTGAGTGCTTTTTTGGTGTTGGTGATCATGTCACTGCCTCTGTAAAACTAGGGAGCCTTACTGTCTACATGTTCATGGTATCTGACCACAGAGTTGAGAACTCATCACACAGAGACATTTTGCCTTTTATTTATTTATGTATTGTTTTTGCATCATCCTTTTTGCAAAGCTTGGCATTGAGCATCTGTGACTATCAGCTGTTACTAGTAATGAATTATGGCTCACTTCCCAAGACAAAAATTCACAAATTTAATTTGGGATGCCATCAGTAATGCAAATAAGACTGGCACTGGTGCACTTCCACCAGTACTCTTGACAGTACAAAGTAAATACAGCAGTCAATTAATTACCTTTCTCTGTGGCTCTAGGTGTTAATTCATTATGATTGGAGTATCAGCAGAGGTAATGAGGTGATTGACTCCACACTGCAGATAGTTTTACTCAAGGGGTCAAGATAAGAATCATCTCAGAGTTTTTGCTATGAATTGAACTTGAAGTACAGCTGTCAAGTTGCAACATGATATGTGCAACCCAACTCTGTGTAACAAATGCTAAATAAGTTACCCTTACTTTTTTTTATTTGAATTACTCATAACAATGATCATAGTTAATTTAAAGTACACTCGCATATGTATAATTTTAACAATACATAGTAGCAATTGACAAAAAAATTATGTAACTTTTGCTATGGCTCAATGTGTTAATTTACTAGCATATTACTAACTGCAATAATAGCAAGGGTATTGATTCAAGCTTTAGATATATTGAATGTACTATTCACAGGGAGATAAATGCTTTGATATTGGAATCTGAACTACTGTTAGGAGTAGTAACATATTTTATATGCATGATGTAACCAATACAAAATTAACTAAAGTTAACATCTGAAGGCAAACATTCAAAACATTTAATTTGGGCTGCTATCAGAAGTGCAAAGAGGCTGGTGCCAGTGCTCATCTATCAGTACTTTGGACAGTTCCAAGTGAAGAAAATATGCCTGTCAATTATTTTTATTTTGTAGCTCAAGGTGTTTTGCTGTAAATCTGGAGAAACAACAGAGGTAATGCAAGATATGAATTGAGTTTACAAATATTTTTATTGAGCTGATCAGAATAAGCATTTTCACAGAAATTGTTTAAGAATTTATACAGAAGTACAACTGACAATTACAAAAATGAAATCTTCATCACAACTCTGCATAATGATTGCTCAGTAAGTCAACTTTAACCCATGCCATGTATATTAAGCTAACAATCATTATAATTAATTTAAACTACACCTGCATATGTATAATCTTCACAATAGTTTTCCAAAAGGTATAAACACAACTGTCTTTATTAGGTGTGTAGGACACTAAGTCATGTAAAGTATGTATGGCACCTACCCCAATATGAAAACCAGGAACCAAAATGAAAATAACTGCACCACCAATGCGAACCAAACCAGGAATGAAGTACAACAAAAACACCACCATGATAATAATACACATGTTTATTGAGCACTTTCTTCGGGTTATATCAACTGACTTCTTCAGAATAATTAACAACGGCATATAAACCCATTTAAATACAATAACAAAGCAAAACACATGACTTTGTCAACCAATAAAATACTCAGACCCATTAATTAACAGCTGGCATTCATGATTAAAAAGACCTTTGTGAAAAAATCTTTTATAAAAGGCACATTTGTAAAAACATTAATAAAGTATTATTAAAAACTTGGTAAAATGTTTCCTACCCTTAAATTACATGAAACAACATAGATACTGTACTTAATGCAACCACTAGCCAAAGCAGTTACAAAACTTTACAACATATGAACGTAACCTAAGAAGGCTGCCAATACTAATGTTATCGTTAAGGTCTGGGGGGGACAGGCGTCCAATCTAACCTGCTAACAAAGTTCCCTAAACTCTAAATAGTCCTCCCAAGGACCTCCCCTAGGGTCTTTCTTAACCCCTTCAACAACTAAGAAATGAAAACAATGTGAAGAATATTTTTCAATATGCTTATATAAAGCACTGTTTCCATTGCCATTTCTGATGTCCCTGTAGTGCTCATAGATTCTATCCCTGAGCCTCCTTTTAGTTTTGCCTATGTTGAAGCAATTGCAGTGGTGGCACAGGGTGGCATAAACCACTCCTACAGAATTACAAGAGAATTTCCCATTGGGTTTAAATGGGATGTGGTTAATTTTAATGTAGTCACTATTCAAAATCAGGTGACATTATGAGCAACTACATTTCCTAGTCCCAAATCTACCATCACTGCTTTGGATATCACCCTCACTTTCAAGGAGGTGCTTTATACTAATACCTTTTTTAAACACTATCTCTGGCCTAAAACCCACCTTATCCAAAAGTCCAGGGTCACTACAAAGAATCTGCCAGTTTTTCTTCAAAATCCTGAAAATACTACTATGTTCATTGGAAAATCTAGTAACAAAAGCACAAGAATAGCGTGAAGGGTCAGTTTTTTTATTATAACAAGAAGCACTTCTATCAATCCTAGGGGTGCTACCCCCCAGAATTGACAGAATACTCTGATTGTTTTGCTTAGAGGCAACATCTTTGTGTATTTGATTTACCAGATTTCTAGGGTACCCCCTGGCTGTAAACATACCTGTGAGTGTCTCACACTGCTGAAGAAAATCATCTTCTGTGCTGACCATCCGGGCAATCCTCACAAATTGTCTTTTTGTAATACCTCTCTTTAGGTGTTCTGGATGATTACTCTCATAGTGCAGGAGACTATTACAGTAAGTAGGCTTCCTGTACAAGTTAATAGCAAAACATTTTCTATCTAGATCCTTTCTAATATCCACGTCCAAGTAATCAATGCCAGAAACATTGTGAACATAAGTAAATTTCAAAAACTCAGTAGTGTTGTTCGGGTAATCAATAAAAGATGTAACATCTTCACCAATATCATTCCATAAAAAAAAAAAATAATCAATATAACGTAAATATATACTCCACTTATTAGCAAACTCAGAACTGAATAAGTACTTTATCTCCCACATAAGCATAATGATGTTTGCAAAAACGGGAGCACAAATGGCTGCCATAGCAATGCCATATTTTTGTGGAAAGTACTGCCCTTCAAAAAAAACAAAATTGTTTTTTAATAATATTTCCATGAGTGTCACTAAAACTGCAACTTAATTGTTATTAAATAAATTACTGTCAAACAAAAACTCTTCAAGCCACTCCAAACCAATTGTGTGTGGAATGACATTGTACAAATTAGTCACATCTACTGTGAGAAAACTAACATTTTCCTGATACATAATTCTATTCAATTTGTCCAAAAAATTCCAGGAATCAACACAACTGTGTCTTTCCCCTTTTAGAACATCCTTAAGGGCAAAGTCAATACATTTCCCTAATGTGTGAGTTTTAGAACCTGCAGCACTGACAAATGGTCTCATGGGGGTTTTGTTTATTCTTATGTATCTTTGGAATTCTGAATATACTTGGAACCTTAGGATATTTGTTGTGTAGAAACTCAAAGTGACCAGGCTCCACCTAGCCATGGTCACAAATGTCTTGTAGCATTAAATCAATTTTATGGTACTATAAATTGTCAAAGTGCCATGAAACCTTCTCGTATATACAGTCATCAAACAACAGGAGGTTCATTCTATCAACATAATCCTGTTTCAACATTACCACTACCCCACCCTCCTTGTCAGGCTTCATAACTCTCACAGGTCTATCCTTGCAAATTTTAAACAATAAACTTCTTTCAATAGTATTCAAATTATCAAAACTGTTTTCATTCCTTTGATTTAGTAGTGCCCTAAAATCAAATTCACAAATCTTTTCGAATAACAAAAGGCAATTTTGAACAGGAGGGTTATAAATGCTTTTTTTGCGTAACCCAAAACCCTGTTCACTCAAATCAGCATTATTTAATAATAATTTGAAATGTAAATTCCTAGCAAATAGTTTAAGGTCCAAGACAAGATCTATAATGCTGGAACATCTTGCTAGCACAAAACTAAAACCTTTACTAAACAAGTCTGCTGATGTTTGATCAAAAACATGGTCTGAAAAGTTATAAACAACAAAGTCTGCTTTTTCATTCTACACACATACCGGGTAGTCTCCCAAATAAAGATTATCAGGCTCATCAGTTATATTAAAGTCCAAAATAGCATGTTCGTCAACTTCGTTGACTGGGTTAGAGGTAACTTCAACTAATTCTGCCGAATGAAACGCCTGTTTCTCCTCTGTTGTTAAGAGGACTGTTGCGGTCCCGAAGATCTGTAGTTTGTTGTCTGCACATTGTTCCCCGGTCACCTCTGATTGTGTAACCTCTCAGACTTGCAAGGTAAATCCCGTTCTAAAGGGAATTGGTTGCCAACATTGTCTAAACGGCCCCCGCCTTCAATATTGATATCATTGATGGAACCGGTGTCACGGGAGGTATTCTCTGCACATATAGGTGACTTAGGGTAAGCTGTACCAGAAACATACGCTTTCCTGTCCCATTCAAACTTTTTTCTTTGGGGGATTTTACCTCCCTCACAATTCTGTTAGTTTTAATAAAACCCTCCCTGTAGGCAGAAACCGAAGGGTCAAACAATAAATCATTGTGCAAAAGTTTATCCAGTTCAATAATCTCACTCTGCAAAGTCTCTATCAATTTGTGATTAAACTTAATAAATGTTTCCATTAACTCAAATCGATGTCGATCAAACAATTCAATGAGTTCTTTATGCATAGGAGAGTCGGCTATAAGCCCAGTCGGGTAAGTTCAATATCTTAACCCTTTCGGCACAACTTTATTTTTAATGCATTCAACAAAATACAAGTTCTCTAGCTCCAGTTTCTTGCACTTAATCATCTTTTTCTCTAAACATGCTAGAGATTGATTAAAAGTACGAGCCTCAGACATTAAACTTGGGTTTCCATTAAAACCAAGATCCTGTTTCAGCCAAGCCTGAATATTAAATTCACTGTTAACCACCAATTGTGTAGAAAAACAGTTTGTAATCCGCTCTGAGGCAGCATTGTGAAAATCAAGCTGAGCTGATGAAATACGACCCACCTGGGAAGTTGCTGGTTGAGATGCAGTCATGTTGGAAGAAACCCCAGCTGCTTGTTAAGAAAACTGTTGAATGAGCTGGGTTAAAAGCCCTAAATTCTCCACAGGGTAATTTCCCAAAGTGATGGTTCTAGTAGTAGACTCCATTCGGAAGTTGGTCCCAACAAAACACGAAAACCAGGAACCAGAATGAAAATAACTGCATGACCAATGCAACCAAACCAGGAATGAAGTACCACAAAAACACCACCACGACAATAATACATGCATTTATTGAGCGCTTTCGTCGGGTTATATCAATTGACTTCTTCAGAATAATTAACAACAGCATACAAACCCATTTAATACAATAACAAAGTAAAACACATGACTTTGTCAACCAATAAAATACTCAGACCCATTAATTAACAGCTGGCATTCCTGATTAAAAAGACCTTTGTGAAAACATTTTTATAAAAGGCACATTTGTAAAAACATTAATAAAGTATTATTAAAAGCTTGGTAAAATGTTTCCTACCCTTAAATTACATGAAACAACATAGATACTGTACTTAATGCAACCACTAACCAAAGCAGTTACAAAATTATACAACATATGAACATAACCTAAGAAGGTTGCCAATACTAATGCTGTCATTAATTCATGGGGGACACAGGCGTTCAATCTAACCTGCCAACAAGGTTCACTAAACTCTAAATAGTCTTCCCAAGGACCTCCCCTAGGGTCTTTCTTAACCCCTTCAACAACTAAGAAATGAAAACAATGTGAAGAATATTTTTCAATATGCTTATATAAAGCACTGTTTCCATTGCCATTTCTGATGTCCCTGTATTGCTCATGGATTCTATCCCTGAGCATCCTTTTAGTTTTGCCTATGTAGAAGCAATTTCAGTGGTGGCACAGTGTGGCATAAGCAACCCCTACAGAATTACAAGAGAATTTCCCATTGGGTTTAATAGGGATGTGATTAATTTTAACGTAGTCACTATTCAAAATCAAGTGACATTGTGAACAACAACCACATTTCCTAGTCTCAAATCTACCATCACTTCTTCAGTTATCACCCTCACATGCAAGGAGGTGCTTTATAATAATACCTTTTTTTAAAACACTATCTCTAGTCTAAAACCCACCTTGTCCAAAAGTCCAGGGTCACTACAGAAAATCTGAAAATGCTACTATGCTCATTGGAAAATCTAGCAACAAAAGCACAAGAATAGTGTGAAGGGTCATTTTTTTTATTATAACAAGAAGCACTTCCATCAGTCCTAGGGGTGTTAGCCCCCCCCCCCCCCGAATCAGCAGAATACTCTGATTGTTTCTCTTAGAGGCAACGTCTTTGTTTACTTGAGTTACCAAATTTATAGGGTACCGCCTGGCCGTAAACATACCTGTGAGTGTCCCACACTGCTGAAGAAAATCATCTTCTGTGCTGACCATCCAGGCAATCCTCACAAATTGTCCTTTTATAATATACCTCTTGAGGTGTTGTTCACAATGTCACTTGATTGTGAATAGTGACTACATTAAAATTAACCACATCCCTATTAAACCCAATGGGAAATTCTCTTGTAATTCTGTAGGGGTGGTTTATGCCACCCTGTGTCACCACTGCAATTGCTTCAACATAGGCAAAACTAAAAGGAGGCTCAGGGATAGAATCTATGAGCACTACAGGGACATCAGAAATGGCAATGGAAACAGTGCTTTATATAAGCATATTGAAAAATATTCTTCACATTGTTTTCATTTCTTAGTTGTTGAAGGGGTTAAGAAAGACCCTAGGGGAGGTCCTTGGGAAGACTATTAAGAGTTTAGGGAACTTTTTTGGCAGGTTAGATTGAACGCCTGTGTCTCCCTAGGACTTAATGGCAACATTAGTATTGGCAGCCTTCTTAGGTTACGTTCATATGTTGTATAGTTTTGTAACTGCTTTGGTTAGTGGTTGCATCAAGTACAGTATCTATGCTCTTTCATATAATTTAAGGGTAGGGATCATTTTACCAGGTTTTTAATAATACTTTATTAATGTTTTTACAAATGTGCCTTTTACAAAAAAATTTTCACAAAGGTCTTTTTAATCATGAATGCCAGCTGTTAATTAATGGGTCTGAGTATTTTATTGGTTGACAAAGTCATGTGTTTTACTTTGTTATTGTATTTAAATGGGTTTATATGCTGTTGTTAATTATTCTGAAGAAGTCAGTTGATATAACCCGACGAAAGCCCTCAATAAACATTTGTATTATTGTCGTGGTGGTGTTTTTGTGATACTTCATTCCTGGTTTGGTTTGAATTGGTGGTGCACCTACCCCAATATACTTTAATCAGCTCACTCAAATAAATGCATATGAAACGAACTGACAGAAATAAATAATGGCTTTTATATATAACTCCAGTAACATAACTATAATTATATCTCCACTCATGTTGAAATTGTTATACCTCAACTTGCAAATTCAAAATACTAGTTCTTCCATGGCATTAACAGTTAATTAACAACATTTAGCAGTTTAGCCTTCTTTTCAGTTATGATTTGAATTCCCAGGTGTTAGGCAAAGTTTTGCAGTTTGTATGTCCCACCAACCCATTATATCCTATTTTATATCATTTTATCTCTTACAAACACTACTAACATCATAACTTTTATGTCAGGTCATGTCACAGTGTTAGAAGACTGTATTTATGATTACCATTCATCATAACAGAGAGGATGGTTTTGGTTACAATATATCCTTTGAAATGTAATTCAGATACAGAATGGAATATGTATAAAGACATAGAGCATCACACATGATCAAGTCTCACTGTCATATTTCACAAGCAGTGTATTTTGAAGGAATCATAAGCAATTTCTCTGCCAGCCATTTGTATACTTTCTATTGCACAAATGCAGCTGGCAAGGTTTCTGTCATTTCATACAGGCTGATACGTGCAATATATAAATTGGGTGCCAATTCACTGCCATAATTCAAGAAATACTTTAAAAGATGTGGCAGTCTAATGCAGTGGTTGTACTTCATTTAGGGCACAAAGGTGGTGTGAGGAGGAACCCAGAATCTATGTAGCACTCCTCAAAAAGTTCTTCTGCTATAGGCTTCTGCAGGATGACTATACCTATTTTCTGTACAAGGCTGAGGCTTGGAATGGCTTGACCAAGACCTCCTGAGCTGATAGGAGGCAGAAATTAGAACTGTGAACACCCCTGAATTATGTAAGTATAATGATCCATCACTAGCCAATATAGCACCATGGACTGGCCAGGCAATACACTTATTCATTATCCTTCTTATTTTTTCTGATTTGTGTTCTGTGCAGTTGTTGAAGAGCTATAACTAGAAACATGGAACAAGAATGACTGTCATGCCTAAGAGAGACACATGGTTGGTATGGTTTAGGTATGAATGGAGGCAAGATGTTAATACATATGAAATGTTTCTAAATTTCAGAGCAAGAGTCCATTTGAGCTTCAGCCACACACAACTGAGTAGGCACATCTTACCTACAGATCAAGCATGCATGTCTCCCTGCTCCAATAGATCTTGATCATTGCATTAGTCAATGTGTAACAGCAATTAGTTTTTCAGCACAGAATATTATATACAATGTGTTTTCTGCAATATTAAGTAACATTTAACTTTCCAATTTTTAATGGCTATCTTTTCTTTCTTTTTCGATATCATATATATAATAAAACAATAATGTATGACACATCTATAACTGCAAATCATATGTGGATGTGTCAAGGTTTACCATATGTATGTGCCTAGTGTCTAGCTGTTATATTTGACTTATTAATCTGACATGACATAGATGCTATTATAGATGTTTTCTCTCCCCTAACCCAGTGTGTCTTTTTTTTCTGTGTGGAAACATTGCTGCTGCAACATAAATGACCATCACCACAGGGAGCTAGATTAATCACTGTGGAGTCGACTGCTATATCTTAACAGGTTTCTGTGTTCACACTGCCACAGGCAACACAGAAATCCCACACATGAGGATCACAACCTGTTAGTGTTGCCTCCACAACTCCTCCACTACTTTCTACAACTGCATCAGTTAGCTCTATCCCTGGTGCTGCTTCAGTGGTACCTACTGTGAGTTGTACTAGTAGAGGTGGTGATTCCATCACTCATCAGAGGCTGACAGGGCTGGTAGAGGACATTATGGAGAGGGGCCTCAGTGCCAGAATTGACAGATTGGATAATGTTCTGTCTCAAATTGCAAAGTCAATGCCACATCAGGCACTGACCCAGGGGTATGTGACAGGAGACAGTGATAATTTGTAGGTTCATAGGTGAGTACTAGGCTAACAACTCCAGGAGGCCTTTTTAATTCTAGCCATGCTTCCTAAGTGAGACTCAAATACTGCACCTAGTGTTTGTGAAGTAAACACTTTAACCATTATACCAACCTCCAACCCTTGAGGGTGAGGACTAAATTCTGACTATGCTTCTGCCAAATGCAGATGCAGATGCACCTACAGTGCCCCATACCTAACCCCAGTCATGGCCTGCTACCTAAGCTAAGCTACCTAACCCTCTCATTCTTAACCATGTTCTGCAACAGTCCTCTTTCTACAAATAAATCAATCAATCAGACAATAAATACAAAATATAGGCACCTGTCCAACAAAAAGAAAAATATTCAGTTGTCATCCAGCCCTGATGTGGTAATTATCCAAATTCTTGAAATGCTTGATACAAGTATATATTTATCTTGTGATGAGGTGGATAGCTACAGTGTTCTGTCACCACCATCCTGAAAATCCCTTTATTCTACCTCCTGTATCCTACCTCTTCTCACCCCACATTTTCACAGCTGTCCAATCCACTCATTTTTCTCAGATTTAATCTGGTCAGGAAATAAGAAAACAGAATCACATACAATACACATGGCCAGTGATGGTCTGTAAAAACCTCAACTTCTGTCCACAGTATTGCTGCAATGTTTTGAATTTTACACCAGTGTTAAATGACAGTAAATGTTATTTCTCATTCTATGGGAAAAATAAGATTTTACCTTTGACCACACTAGTATGGTCATTTAAGCCATGCTTCCTAAGTGAGACTCAAATGCTGCACCTAGTGTTTGTGAAGTAAACAGCTTAAATTCTGACTATGCTTATGCCAAATGCAGATGCACCACAGGATTCATCAAGCTCTGCATGGCATGCAGGAATAGTGCAGGAGCTGCTGCAGGCCATATGGCCACCAAGAGATCCAGGAACAAGCTCCCGGGACGTGCACGAGCGCTCCTGCACTATTCTTGCATGGGCACAGCTCCTGTATGCAAATTACCCCATTTGCAGGTGAAAACCATGCAAATTAGGTGAATTTGTGATCCAGGAAGCTTGCAGATGTCCATGTATGACTAGACCAACGTGCAGAAATGTACTCGGTTAGTAATCAAGTACATTTCTGCAAACTACAAAATGGAGCCATTACAGCTCAAAATAAAAGGTGTATATAATGTGTAAAGCATGCCAATGGCCAGATATATAGCCATTGGCATGGAAAACAGTTGCAAAAACAAAAAAAAAAAAACTTTTATTTTTTTTTGCCCAAATTAGTATGTTTAAGCACAGGGCAGTGGCACACAAATGGGATCAGCTGAAAAATAACAGAGAAACCCTGAAAAAAGCTTTCCCTGCAAAATCACAATTTTGCCATTAAAGTCAATGTCAGGCAGAAGACAACAAGGCCAGTGAATAGTGGTTGCTAAGGGGGAAGGCTCAGTGTAGGACTTGTGACTTAGGTATTAGCAGAGAACCCTATGCAAATGAGGGGAATGATACTGAATCCCAAATTTCCCTTCATGGCTAGCCTGCACCCAACCATGTAGGTGCAGGAAGACCATGGTGCAAGCCTGAGAGCTAGCTGACATCATAGATGGGTGTGTCAGGCATACTGTAAACTTATTGGAGCCCCATGGCTCGGGTTTTCCCTTAGCTTAGCAGAGCTAAGCAAGAGGGTGTATCTGAAGCTGCCAAGCACTGTTTATATTGCCTAAACAGGTGTGCATGCTCCACACCATGTTTTAAATGAAAAAAAAGTAAACCCGGAAACAGCAGCTCTGTACACATCTGAGCACTGTGTTTGCATGGCAAGCTTTGGGGCTTAAACAGGAAGGCAATAGGAAGGGAAAACAGCAATAGGAAGGTAATCAAGGAGAACTAGCATAGCTGGCAGGTGAAATGTATCAGAATCAGCCAATTACACAGGCAGCAGCCCAACCCAGCCTAGCACACTACTATAAACTATACAAACACCTTTCCCTCTGTTTTTTTACACAAACTCTACACCACCGGTGTACACAAACGGGGAAATTTTACCTAAGAAAAGCAACAAAATGATAGGGGCTGCATTAGCTCTCTTAAATCAACATGTGGAAGAGGCTGAGGGTGGTGAGGATGAGAATGCTGATGACCAACCCACAGTGAGGAGAAGGAGAAGAGTGTACAGACTCAGGGTAACCTACCAGGGACTACATGAGCTGGAGATAGTGGAGTGCTATAGGGTGGACAGGGACCTCCTACACCAAATTGTTGAGCTGCGCCGGCCATGGCTCACACACAGAACGAACAGAGGAGAACCCATCCCAGTGGATACCAAGGTATGTGTAGGCCTAAGAATACTAGCCACAGGTACCTTTCAAAGGCCAACTGGGGATATCATAGGGATCTTACAGGCATCAGCATACATGGTATTCCACCAGTTCCTGAATGCCATGTCTGCACATGCTGGAAAGCACGTATATTTCCACAACACTCATGAGGCGTTAACAAGCAATATGCGTCTCTTCCACCAAATAGAATACTCTGAGGTAGAGGGTGATATAGACTGCATGCACATACACATCAAAGCATCATCCGGCCAGCAGGGTAGGGTCTACATCAAGCATAAGGGCTTCCCCTCCATCAACTGCCAGGTTGTATGCAATGCCCACAGCATTATAATGAATGTGTGTGCTGGCTGTCCTGGAAGCTATCATGACTCCCACATCTGGCATATGAAGCAGCTGTACCAGAGATTTGCCAGTGGGGACATCCCTTATGGCCACCTAGTGGAGGATGCTGGTTATGCACTGGAGCCGTGGCTGATAACGCACATCAGAAATGCACACACACCCGTACAAGAACTCCATAATGAGGCACACGCACAGACCAGTATCATAATAGAGCATATGTTTTGGATGCTCAAGTCATGATTCCAGTGACTGGACATATCTGGTGGAGCCTTGCAGTACTCACCAGCTACATGTACCCAAATTGTCATCATATGTGCCATGCTACACAATATGATCCTGTGGAAACAGCTGCAGCAGGAACAGCACAGGGCAGGGCCACACAGCTCCCCACCATTGCCAAGGCCTGCACAGGCACAGAGTGACTCAGAGGAGGAACAACCTGAGCCTGCCCCAGTAGGCAGAAGGAGGTATGCCCAGTATGCCCAGGCCTTGGCAAAGAGGCAGCTCATAGCAGATACACTGACACGGTAGGAACCCAGGGAATGACACATCTCTCTGACTCACACATACAGTAAAAGGGATGCCAAACATGACACTACCTGTGCTTAGCCGTGTATAGGGAGTGTACTATGTGCATTTGACATAGTCAGCCCTCCAGCACCATCCTCAATACTGGCACAGCCACAAGGTAAGTCTCTCTCCCTATTAATTGCTGAATGGAGTAATATGTTTTGTTACTTGTATCTATGGTATGGATGTGAGCATGCAAGGGAATTGGTTGACTGAATGGGATGCCAGAAGATAGTAGACACCTATAGTGGCAGCATGAAATCTGTAACAAATACTGGTGTCACCATAGTAGCCAGTACTAGACAAGGTGACAAAACCCACTGCAGGAAATGTGGTGGGCCAAATGTGTGTACATAGGACACACACACATGCCAGTCAGGGAGGCTCACATACTCAACAACAGTCTCAGCCAGCAGGACAGGCATAGACAAAGAGAAAGAAAGGCTGTGCTAAGGCCTCTGTTTGATGGCTATCGAGAACAGCCCCCCCTCCAGACCTACACAGATAGACTACAACAGGTCAGGCAGTGGGATGTTAGTTCTGAAGGGTAAGATGTCTGAAAATGAAATATAGGTCAGTAAAACCTAAGAACTGTAGCACACTGATATGCCTCTAGTCTACATGATAGGTCAGAATACAAAATGAAATGGAGTACCTGAAATACCAGTACAGTCATAGCAAATGTGTACAGTTGTCAGGTGTGCCCCCCCCAACAATCCTATGTAGAAATATAGTAACATGAATGTGTAGGTATAATAACAGTGGAGCACAGATTACCTGAGCCGGCCAAAGTAGCAGGATAGATTGTAGCTTGTGTACAATATGTAGGGTTGGTGTGCATTGTATATTGTGTGAGAGTGGTCAGCATGTAGCCATTGGCCAGTACTGCTGATGACAGGGCCAAGTTCTCACAACTGCAGTGCCAAACACAATGCATACCAGCACAACACATTCCAGCAGTAAGCCATAGTAATTGTTTGGATGTAATATCTTTCACCATCTGAAAAATGGACATGGCATGAATGTGGGCCCAGACATACAAACAGCACACAGGTGGAAGTACCCTAGACAGACAGTGTATAAAATGTTACTGTCAAATGGACACACCTTTGGAATAGTACATACAGATCAGCAGCACATTAGTTGGGTTTGTAGTATGGAATACTGATGTTGTCTGGCCAAACACTGGCAGACCACAAATGTCACAGGTATGAAGTATTGAGAAACTGTTGATGTCCCTGCACAAGCCAGCATAAGTAGAATGCCCCTCATATATCTGTGAGTCAACTGCAAGTAGCTTCCATAGCACACATGCACCCAGCTCACCCCACCATCACCCACAGGTACCTCACAGGTCTTATCCCTGCTGTTGGGAATGAGTACAATATTACCCCCACCTCCATATGGAAATAGCCACAGAATGCAGCATGCTGAAGAGGTGTCCCATGGAGGTGTGTCCCTAGCTGTAAGCAGCACCCTGCCAGCATCCACACCACTGGATCAATAATGACAGAAACTATTGACATTAACAACTTGCACACCTACGCTGTCACCCCAGGAGAATATAGTGGCTTGCAGTCTGGGACTGTAGGAGTGACACAATGCAACGGCCTGCTACAGATGGCCTGCATCACTACCAAATGCCCTACAGTCCTCTGCCAAAGGCCTGTGTCTCACCCGTACTGCCAATGTATGTTATGTCATGGACTCCCAAATAACAACATAACACAGTCCACAGAACCCAAATGCAAGGCCATGTCGACAAATCCCACTAACATGTCCACCATGTCCTACTGCATGAACTGTGGACCAACACCAAAATACTGCTGGGAAGAAGTGATAACTGTAGGGAACTTATCAGATAATGTTTGCATAATGTCTGGAAGAGGATAGAATAACAGAGTGGGGGTAGGAGCATGGATGTCATGGAGTGTGTGAAGTCTGAATGTTTGCCATGTGCACATACTATCCCTGCCTGTAAACGCAGGAATGGGTGGCTACAAACCTGCTTGTAAACCTCAATGTGAAGGGGTAATGACCAGAAATATGACCCCTGCATCTGGGTAACCTGTGTGAATCTGTACAGCTGTGAGGTATGGCCACAGCAGGATATGGCCATATTGTCACATCAATGGATGTACAACCATGGGATCCTCAGCCACCACTGTACCAAAGTGCTGAACTATTTACACAGACCCATCAGTGTCTGCAGCTTCCCATCTAGAATGGCATGATTGTGCAAGAATATGCAGGCTGCAGACCACAGTACTGGACACAGCTTCATTCACCCTCTGTTCCCCAGGAAATTCCTACAAGCAAATATGTATACCTGACAGTACTTGATGACATAAAACATCACAGTATAAAACAATACATATGTCTGAATATCTCTGCTAAGACTAAAGCCATGTAGCAGATGCAGCACAGACACAATTACCTACAGTAACCCACTATCCTTTGCCCATTTTGACCCCATATTGTCTTCCTATCTACAGATGTCCTGCAGAAACAGGTTGCTAGCTGTAGGTGTAGAACACAAAAGCTTGCACTGGAATACAACCTACCTGGAATGGATTCACACATTCAGTACAGAAGGTCATATTGGGCATGCTCCCACTCTTCCCATGTCTGGCAACAACAGTGGACTATACATATCTGACAGTCACAGATGTTTGTGCACACACTCCACATTGCACACCAGTCATGCTTTGCACACACATTGGATAGGAATACACACTATAATAGGCCAAACATACACATGCATAGATGTGTGGAAGAGAGTGACAGACAGTGACAAACAGCCTCCCATCATGAGGCCTGTCCCACCTAGCACACATCCAATTGGCTAAAACCACATGATGTGCATATGTCAATCACTGTAGACATTTGCCTCTGGTATCCCTCAGGTCTATAGTGTCTGTGGTGCTTGTGATAACTCTGTAACATGACTGTACAGGTCAGTATTCATCTAGCAGTTGTATACATGTACCTGTGAAATATAAACCTGTCTGTGCCTGAGTGTTGTGTGTCTACATCCAGATTAATGTTTTATGGCCCATGCACACACACTGCACTCCCCATTGCCCTACTTTGGCAAACCTGCTGATGTCATTCACCTTGAAATACACCTTTGGTGAATGAGTAGCCCTGTAAGTTCTGTGGCGTGTGCTATAACTGCATAATACTATAGTGTGATGTACTAGTTAGGTAAGCGTTCTAATCCCAAACATAGCAACTGTGTGTGTGTATGTGGTTGGCTGTGTGTGTGTGTAGGGATTAATTCTTTTATGACCATTCACAGTCACTACACTCCCCATTGCCCTACTTTGGCAGGGCTGCTGATGTCATTCACTTTGAAATACACCTTTGGGAAAAGAGTAACCCTGTAAGCTCCATGGCATGTCCTATAATGGCGTAATGCTGTAGTGTGATGCACTAGTTACGTAGGAGTTCTAATCCCAGATACGGCAACTATAAAACTTTGTGTGTTTGTCTGTGTAGGGATCAATGCTTTAGAGGCCATTCACAGTCACTACAATTTCCATTGCCCTACTTTGGCAGGGCTGCTGATGTCATTCACTTTGAAATACACCTTTGTGGAAGGAGAAGTCTAGTAAGCTCCATGGCGCTTCCTATGACTGTGTAATTCTGTAGTGTGATGTACTAGTTAGGTAGGAGTTTTAATCCCAGATATGGCAACTGTAAAACTTTGTTTGTCTGTGTAGGGATCAATACTTTTGTAGCCTTTCACAGTCACTAGGCACTCCTTAAAATGGAGAACACCGATATCTGTGCAGTAACAGAGACCTGATCCAAGGCTTCAGAGAGCAACCCTGCAATACCAGGTACAGCTCTTACCACACCTGTCAGCCACCAAACCAGGACCAAAACACTAAAGATGGAGGAGTGTCCATATTCATCAAGGATATTCACACCTCCAGGCTACTTGCCCAACACAATGCATCTGAAATACTCCTGGTGCAACTAACACTGCAATCCAAATTGTATAGCTTGTTACAGATCACCCACCATGCCCCAAGATTCCCACTACACCTTTCTAAACATACTGGAAAATATTATGATACAACCAAACACCATAACACTGAGTGACTTATACTACCCTACCATTTGCTGGGAAAACTACTTGTGTACCAACATGTGTGCCCAACTGTTCTTGGAAGTCATAATTCCCAATGCCCTGGATCAAGCAACCCATAGTCCCAACAGGGGCTCCAATATCCTAGACCTGGTCATTACCAGCATGGGAAATAAATGCTCCACACCAATGGTCACCCCATCGGTGGTCAGGTCTGCCCTTAAGCTAATCACCCTTAACATCCACATCCCTCCCCCACACCCGAGTAGGGAAACCTCCATAACACACATCTCCAAAGCCAACTTCATGCTACACATGTCAGACATGACTAATGCATAGGGTTCTCTGCTAATGTCATGACACCCATGCAGACGGGAACTGAAAGGATGACTGCTGAATCCTGCACTAAGACACTGTACAAGCACATCCACTCATGCATGAACCGTGCCATCCCAAATAGAACCAAGATGCTCCCCACCAAGAAAAGGAAGCCAATGTGGTGGTCTCCTGCCATAAACAAACTGTACAACAAAAGGAAGAAACTGTTGCAGAAAAGAGGGAATTTCCAGGATGCAAAATACTCTCTTACCAGCCTCAATAAGAAGCTGAGATCCCTCATAACATCCTGCAAAGCTAGTTATGAACATAATATAGCCAAAGATGCCAAAGACAACTGCAAGCCATTCCCTAGGTATGTCAGGAATCTAAATGGCAATGCTCAGAACTACTCTAAGCTACAACAGGATGACATTAAATATACTGACCCCAGGGATATTGCCAAAATCCTGGCAGATTGATTCAGTGCCAACTGCACCCCCCTCCCACCCCCTAAAGGGCCCATCTCAATACTGAAAGATTCCCAGATTCTGGTAATAACGAACAAACAGGTAAAAACCACACTCTCCAGAGCTAAGAAAACAGCATCCATGGGACTAGACAACATCCAGGGCTGTGTACTGCATGAACTGCAAAATGAACTGGCACCTCACCTACGTGCCATGTCTAATCATAATCACATCTCAGGCTTTGTCCTCACTGAGTTGCGCACAGCTACAGTTATCCCAGTCCACAAGGGGGGATCAACCTTGGATCCTGGGAAGTACTGCCCCAGCAGTATGACATGCCTGATCTGCAATGGCATGGAATGTATTATCATGGAACTTATAAGCAAAGACATTGGCAACCTGCAAACACAGGACCCCACCCAGGTTGGGTTTGTGAAGGGCCGATCATGTCTTCTGAACATGATTGACATATTTGAATCAGTCTCCAGAGCTGTGGATGTGGGTAAGGTAATTCACACAGCCTATCCGGACCTTGTCAAGGCCTTCAACACCATTCCCCAGTCTAGAATCATAGATAAACGTACTAAGCTGGCCATTAATCCCTACATCACCCGATGGGTTGCTAACTGCCATACTGACAGAACCCACACTGTAAAAGTAGGTTACTCCAAATCCAGTCCCAGACATGTGACATTTGGAATACCTCAGGGTTCAGTCCTGGGAGCACTCTTGTTTGACATCTACTGCTCTGAAGTACAGGCCAACACTAAGGGACTGGCTAACAAAGGTCACAGATGACTGCAAACAGGGAGCCAATACTGAATCCCCACATGATGTGGATATTCTGTAGAAGGGCCTTACAGAAAGTGATGCTTGGTGCCTGAGCCGTGGCCTCAAGCTCAATGCCAAGAAATGCATAGTTATCCCCTTTGGGAAGGGACATGTACCCATGAAGTACCACATAGGTGGCAGTACACTAAACACCTAACATGTGATAAGAGACTTAGAGACGCACGTGGACAGTGGTCTCACCTTTGATATCCACATCACCACAACAGTCAGGAAATTCCCTTATGTGGCACATCTCATCACTAAGGGCTTTTCATCCAGGGAAAAGGAGGCCATTGTCCCACTGTAGTCATCTTTCAGTAGACCCAGTACAGACTACAATGCCCCATTTAGTATGTACCTCACAAGACATCTGCAACAACTAGAAAGGCTGCAGATATACCTCACTAAAAGAATCTCAGTCCTAAACCAGATGCCATATGCTGACCATCTGAAAATCATCCAGCTGTACTCTGTCACATATCGTGTACTCAGGGGCGATCTCTGCTTAACATACAATGCCATGTCAAACCCAGAGCTGTTGGACATGCTACACTTAAAGAAATTCCAATCCCTCAGAGCCACATGCTCCAGGGATCCAAACCTTGTCATCACAATGAACAAAACATGCTGCTGGGATGTGTTCCTGACCCAGAGACTCCCCAGACTCTGAAATAGACTGCCCATACATGTCAAGCAGTGCCTCTTTGGCCCTCTTCAAAAGGAACCTTGACAATTGGATGAGAGATAGGAAATTCACCCCAGGCATCATGTCAGTCACCCTGCTAGACAGGGATCCAGGGAAGAAAATATTGTGGGAAGACATAGCCTGGGAATTGTCATGGCTAGGCATGTATAGACCCTAGGGCCGATAGCCTATTACCAACCTATGAACTTTTGAACCTATGAACTTCCATTGCCCTACCTTGGCAAGCCTGCTGATGTCATTCACTTTGAAATACACCTTTGGGGAAGGAGTAGCCCAGTAAGCTCTATGGAGTGTGCTGTAACTGCATAAAGCTGTAGTATGATGTACTAGTTAGGTAGGAGTTCTAATTCTAGACATGGGAACTGTAAAACTTTGTGTGTGTGTGTGTGTGTGTGTGTGTGTGTGTGTGTGTGTGTGTGTGTGTGTGTGTGTGTGTGTGTGTGTGTGTGTGTGTGTGTGTGTGTGTGTGTGTGTGTGTGTGTGTGTGTGTGTGTGTGTGTGTGTGTGCATGTGTGTGTTTGTCTGTGTAGGGATCAATGCTTTTGAGGTCAGTCACAGTCACTACAACTTCCATTACCCTACTTTGGCAAGCCTGCTAATGTCATTCACTTTGAAATACACCTTTGGGGAAGGAATAGCCCAATAAGCTCTGTGGTACTTGCTGTAACTGTGTAATGCTGTAGTGTGATGTACTAGTTAGGTAGGAGTTTTAATCTCAGACATGGCAACTTTAAAACTTTGTGTGTGTGTTTGTCTGTATAGGGAGCAATGCTTTTGAGGCCATTCACAGTCACTACAACTTCCATTGCCCTACTTTGGCAAGTCTGCTGATGTCATTTATTTTGAAATACACCTTTGGGGAATGAAAAGCCCTGTAAGCTCCATGACATGTTCTATAACTGCATAATGCTATAGTGTAAAGTACTAGTTAGATAGGAGTTATAATCCCAGACACGGCAACTGGGAGGCTCTTTTTGTGTGTGTGCTTATCATTATTATCCTGAGTGGAGGTACCTATGAATGTGTAATAACAGGACTCATTGTGGATCGGGTTTTGCAAATTTCTTATAGGGTGGGCCTATTATATGTCACAATGTCCACCTTACAAGGACAACAGATGTCAAACAGCATAGAGGCTGGTGTCGACAATCCATACCCCAACATGTGACATCATAGATTGGGGAACAATATAGGCAACTCTTGTATGACCCAGATAACACTCTCCACCCATGTCTCATACACAAACACACTTGACTAGGCAACAACCACTATGTCGGTAGTCCCCTGCATATTGTCCACAGATAGTAACCATGGTGTAATTGCAGTAGACTACAGAGGACATGGCACCCTGTCTCATCCCTACAATAGGCAAATCATTGCATACAGTGGTCCTTTGCTATGTTCCCCACTGGACGCCTGCAATAACTGTAGCATCAGCAAATGTAACCCACAAAGGAAATACCATGCTTTATACACATGCTCTGTATGGACAGATGCCACTGATACCAGTGAATACCTGTATCATGATGTCAATGTAGGTGCAGGGTCAACCTGGTTTCCATTGCCAGTTCCCACCACATGAGGTCAGGAATGGCACATCAGATGATAACAATCTGTCTACACAACATGCCCCAAACACCCCAGGTACACTTCCACATGTCACAGAACATGCATGTGGGACGTGTGCACATCCCAGAAACCATCCATGCCATGGAATATAGAACAGATACATGGCAAACATTGCACAGCACTGGCCACCCACAATAGTAACCCAGATGAGTGGATGGTGAATACAATACCCACCTGTGTGGGCCAATCCAGAGACTACACCCCTGAGCCACACTGCAGACCATTGTCATGTGGCCTGATGCCAAGGTATACCCTTTACCTAGCCTTGTACAGCCTTCTGGCACAGTCAACCACTACACATCTGTGAAGCAATGCACCCATGCATGTCAGTACTGGCAAACCTGTGTCTGTGTGTGTGTGGAGTATAATGATTTGGATGCCATTCACACTCACTACACCTCCCATTGGCCTACTGAAGCATACCTTCTGATGTCCAACATTTTGACATACCCTTTGCCCATATATCAGCCTGATAACCTCTATGGTGCATGTGATACTTGAGTATTACTGTAGTGTGGCAAGCTAGTTAGTTAGAAATTCTAGTCCTGACCCTGCCAACTGTGATAATGTGTGTGAGTCCCTGAGAGAGTGTGGGTGTGTCCTTGACACCTGTTCTTGTGGATAGGCACATGTACTACATCAACCTTATCTCTCCTTTATCACTGCTGCTGATGTCACTCACCATCAAATATATCTTTGGACAGCTCCCCAACATTTAAGCTCTGTGGCACATGCAACAACTGCATAGACATGTAATAGCAACACAAAGTCAGGCAGGGGTTGAAACCCTGTACTGGTAAAGTGTGTGACACAAACATGCTTATCATTTACTCTCCTAACCCCTTCCTCTTACTTTGTCTCTGTCTGTCTCTCTCACTCCTTCCCTGGTGGATGTGGAAAAGTACACCTGCTTTGCTTAGGCAGCAGCTTGTGTTTTGTAAGTGATGCTCATGATCAGCTGATGGCCTGTGCATGAATTGCAGTCACCCACTAGCTGATTGCATGTGGAACAGCTGTGGTAACATTTCCATAGCCAATTGCATGGAAACACTCTCCTATAACAAGGAACATCATGTGGGTGTTGGCCATTTTCATTAACTGTGAACAGGACTTCATGTCAGTGTTTGGCAAGCAGCATCACAGATGGTAGTGGGATACACCTCTAACAACATACACTGTGGACACAGGCCAACAAACAGGATGTTCCAGACATGACTACAGAATGTAAGTTTTGCTCTTCTGCATTTGAAGTCATTTTGGTTTAACAGGGTTTGTGTGGATATGGCTGATCTACATGATTTAATACCTGTCATTACAGTGTTATGTGGTTGAGGAAACTCCCACCTGTAAGGTTATCTGCAGACTGGCCAGTGTTTGGAGTCTTATGTGTCTTGTGTCACTCAAAGATTACCTATCTTAGAAATGCAGAAGCATAGTCTGAGGATTGTAGTCAGTACATGGTGACAGCCATGAGAGTTACTGACTTCATATCCCTCATAGGACATATGTCACAACAAACTCTGTTACAGCAGTAAATGTATGAGGTTATCACAGCAACATGTCAATACTGGCCATGTGTTTGTGCCTCCAGCCACAACTCTGTCAACCTTTGTACATATGTCATGCAGTAAGAGGTGCATATGTTCAGTACACCATTATTTATTGACATCATACCTGATAACAAGCCAGTGAGATATCAGACTGCTAGACATGTTATGTATAGTAGGGGTTATATTTGAGGACATAACTTGGATATTCTGTGGTAGTGTGTACATTATTGAGGTCTGTGTACTTATGGTGATTGTTGACAGTGTGTGTATTGCGAATATGTACCTTGCCTATGTACAGACGGTGGTAGATGTCATTGTTATTGGTTCTATTCTATCTGATGTTATATGCTGCTCAAGTGTATGGTACCCTATCGGCTTACATGTTTGTAGGGCCAAACGCACACATCCCATACCACAGCAAGGCATTGGACTATGCTGTGTAGTGGCCCAGTATATGTAGGGTTAGTGTGTGAGTGGCACATATGAGGATGGTGTTGATCAGACAGTACATATACTGTAATATTAAGCTCACTTACATATGTGGCTGTGGATGTGTTCACATTGGTTGTGGGTATGCACTTTCACACAGGTGTCTGTTACTCTGTGCTGTGACATGCCTGTACAGCCTGCTATATTTGTAGATACAAGTGCATTCCCCCATAAGAAGTGTAGGCCAGTGTTATGGCAGTCTCCCTGTAATTTGCACAGTGCTTTGTGACATGCCTAGCAGCTCAGTGTACTTACCCAGTGTGAAATTATGTCCAGATATTTGTCAGATGTACTGCTGCCCGGCCACGATAACTGCCATGTATTTCTGACAAAGCAGTGGGATGCTGTACAGATGTATGTCACTAACTAGTGGGTAGTATGTGGCCATGTGACCTCTGCACCACAGGTTATTATGTGTCAGGACAGACAGGAGTTTGTGAATGCATAAAATGTGTGGGCATATGTATTCCATTATTTACGTGATATACCCATTTACATGGCTGTTAACATCCACATTGTCAGGCTTGGCCCACATGTCTTGCACAAAGGAGTTCTGTGTATACCAATGGACTGGCCATAGTATGTCAGCCTGTCCACATTTATTGGTCATATCTCTGCTGTATTCCACAGGACCATTAATGTGATATCTGTGGTACTGTACTATGATGACCTTAGGATGCCTGTCAGTACCTGATGGCATACATGTAAATAATATATGTGACCTCCCACACACAGCATTTCTGTTAAGACAACCTCTGTTACAGTAGCAACAGTCTACATTTATACCTGCAATACTTACATGACATCCCCTTGCACTAAGAGGTTGAGACTACTGGTGCTGAGGTATGACTCCACTACATGTTCTGGACATATGTTAAACACACACACACACACACACACATATATATATATATATATATATATATATATATATATATATATATATATATATATATATATATATATATATATATATATATATATATATATATATATATATATATATATATACAGATACATACAGAGAGACCAAGCCACAAACGAAAAAACTGCTGAACCAAAAAAGCGTATCAACGAACAAGAACACTATAAGAGACTACTTCGTAAAATAAACAGACGTTTAATGACTCCAAATTAATGTTGCTTTCAAGCAAATCAAATATTTAGCCTTCCTCAGACAAACAGCAGAACAGGAAATGACATTTCTTAAAATACATGTATAGAACCAATTGAAATAAAGTGCATTTAGTAATTTAATGTAACCAAGGTTACCTTAAAGTAGTGTAATCCATTGCATGCATAAACCTTAAATAAAGGTAAAGATAGAGTGCCTCTATAGGCATTACAAACGAACAGCAAGTGATACTTTGTTGCAAGTAACTCTATTTATCAAAATATTTACACAGATGTTAAACTCTGTACTTGCTAGATTATTTAATCATACAACTTGCTTCATACTTATATGATATATTAAAATATTATTAAAAACAGTGAATGAAAACTGAAAATATTTGTGTATATTTTGAATTAATAATTATAAAAAATGTTTCATTTTGGAACATTAATTCCACATTTAAAAATTGAAAATACTAATTGATTTTGCCCGTGAAATTCATATACAGTACTCATAGAATAATACAATTTTACATTGATGCATTCTGTTAGGGAATGATTAATGTTAGGTCTATTTCATATCTAAATATGAGAAACCTCCCCTATACATGTTATCTGTTGTACGATAACCATTTTAATCCACATTTTATTGATAGATTGTCATTGATGCCAGGTAATAAATGTGCTCTAGTTCGTACCTGCCACATCAATTCACCTATCTCTAACCTAATTTGCAGGGGCCACCATTACATCTGGCATTCTTTGTTGAACTATAACAAAGTTGAAGGAATGCCCTGTGTTGCTAATAATATGCTTAGCTAAGGCATTGTTCACATCCCTTCTGCTAATAGCATAAATGTGTTCATGTATTCTGGTCTTAAATCTACGCTCTGTCCAATGTAGAAGGCTTCACATTGGCTACACAGCAGCGTACCACAGATTTTGATTCACAGTTGTAATGCTTGTTTATTTTATATGTCCTATCTTTGATATTAAACTGAGTGCCCACTCTAATAAATTTACATTCTGCACAGGCACCACATTTGTACATTCCCTTGGGGCGCTGAGAAATAAGCTTTTTTGGTGCCCTTTCCAAATAAGGTTTTGGCCTCTCCTGTATGTTATGTTGGGTTTATCACCTAATGATGTAGACAAAGTACTGTCATGATTAATTACATCCCAGTTCTTATACAAGATCTCCCTAATTTTTTGAAAATCTAGCGAGAAAGTGTGTAAGAAAGACACGTTATAGTGTCCTTACTTCTATCTCTAGTTGGCAGACTAACCGAATTAGTGCCAGTTCTTCCTCTCTGAAAGTTTTGTTATTAAGGAGGAATAAAATGGCCCGACTTCCTGTTTACTACTTCCACTATGATGTTGTCAATCAAAGTAGATGGATAGCCTCTTGCCAAAACATATTTTTTAGTTTGTTGCATTCATGTTGGAAATCCAGATCTTCCGTAACCATCGTGACGCCTCACTAACTGACCTTTTACAACTGATCTTTTTTGGTAGTAGGGGTGGCTACTGAAATGCAAAAACTATTAGAATATGTGGATTTTCTATATATGTTACTTTTCAATCTTTTATTATTAACATCCTTTGTGAGAAGAATGTCTAAATAACTAATCTCACTTTCCTGTATATTAAAAGTGAACTGTAAAAGTTTGTCATATTGGTCATTCGTTCTATAAAGTTAGGGATATCCTCACTGTTGCCTTTCCATAAACAGAAAATGTCATCCTGGTATCTGGTATACCAGGAGACATACTGTTTGAAAACCTCATCCTTAAATAGGAGTTCTTTTCCCAATATGACAGTACTGCATTGACGAACCCCACATGACCCATTGCTACTCGGGTTTGAAGGTAAAATTATTTTCAAAAGAAAAAATTATTTACCAAAACCATCTCCAAGAGTGTTTCAGTCAAATGAATAGTGTTATCATCAACATTCTTGGCAACCATAAATTCTCTCACCCAATTAAGGCCTATGTCCTGTGGTATAACTGTATACAGATCTTTTATATCTATTGTGAGGAAAACTATGTCCGGAGTGTATTCAATTTCGCCAATGTTTTTCAGAAAGGACCAAGAATCCTTGCAGATATGTGCCTCCTGTGCTAGTAAAGGTTTAATAATGCTATCAACTAGTCTTGCACATGCATAAGTGGCCGAACCCCTGCCATCTACAATAGGCCTAAACGGCAGTGAATAAAGCTGTTTATGTAATTTTGGTGTTCCAAAGAAGGCTGAAATTCTAGGAGATGGCATTTGCAAATATCTATACGTTTCTGGAATAATAAAACCTTCCATGAGTAAATCATATAGTGTGTTATTGATCTTCCTGTAGGCCCCATGTATCTCATTCAGAGATACTTCCTTATAAGCTGGTGTATCCAAATGCTTCCTCATGTATTCCACATGTTTAAAGTGGTCCATTAATACCACCCCACCCCTTTATCGGTTTCATGACACGGATCCTACAGTCCTTAATAGATGGAGAAAATCATTCCAATGTGGTCATATTGTTAAGATCTTTTGATTACTATACATAATCCGATTTTGATTGCCCACAAATCTGTTTCACACATTTTCTCAAACACTAATAAGCTCGATGAAGGGTGGATTATATACTAGATACCCTAAGGGGGTTCAGTAACTCTGTATTATTACCTAACAGTGAATGCAAATTAAGTTTTCTAACAAAAACTTTTAGGTCAACCAGTGTTTTCCCTATGTCCATATGTTGCCCCGAACCGACAGATCTTTTGCAAAGAAGTTGACAATATCCTGATGGATTTCAATAAGTGTATAATTATACACTGTAAAGTCATTGTTACTACTTTTCAGGATATTTGGTTCCAAACCAAAAGAGGGAACCTGGATCATCTCCTCCCCTCTTTTCTTGTTCCTCGTGTTGTTCCCTGTCTGGGCCCTCATACGGTTGGTTGCACGGGTATTGTTGGCCTGATGAAAATCCTGGTTGTCCTGTTGATCAGAATCTACCATAAATTGGCCTTGTGGTTGAATATTATCCCTCAGTCCATTTGCTGGGGTGTTTAGTGTTATTAACGCTGGTATTGTTGTTATTGTTCAACCTTGGGCTCCTTCTATAGCCCTGTCGTTGAGTTGTAAAACCTTCTTGGTTATTATCATTGTTAATGTTATCTACTGGGATAATATTCGTATTTTGTCCAGTTTAATTGGACACTTCCCCTTGGATAACCTGCGTTATTTTGAGGCTCAGGAAGCAGTTTTGTTCGCAGTCCGTTAGATCTCGACTTAATTTTTCTTTTTACTAAATAGTAATTTCTCCATACTAGCCTCAATGCTAAAGATACGACAGTAGTCGCAAAACGCAAGAATTCATTAGAAGTAATGTTTTCAAGGGCATCCAAATCTGCTGCAAGAACCCACAATATCCTTAGAATAAAAAGCAATGAGAGCCTGTAAAATTGCCTCGTCGAACAGTGCCAACAGCTCTTGGTGGAAAAGAGAATTTTCCACCAACCCAGATGGAAACATTGTCTTAGTCTTTTGGGACAACTGTGTTTAACACATTCTGTAAGATATCGACTCCAATTGCAGTTTTATATTTGTATAACTTATTGTCAAATTCATCAATTTTATCCCTAATACATTTGTATCAGTCATATGGTTTACATTGGGTTCATTGCCGACTGAACCCTTGGCTGAAAAATTGTTGTTCATTAAAAATCAGCCATTGTTGGTATTCCTTGCTGGTTACAGTTCCTTTGATTGATAATGTTATTATTGAAATTAGCGTTATTGTTACCTGGATTTGGCCCCAGATAAGCGTAATCACAGGGCTGTTCATTCGTTGGTATAGCCCGTTCCGCTGATGTAAGTATAGTAGATGGTGTTGCTGTAATGGGTGATTGCTGTCCATTAGGAATAAAATCATCATTGTCGCTCGAAATCAAACCAGAAGATCTGTTTCTTGAATAGAGCTGCCGCAGTAATAGCGTCAACTTTTTGTTAGGGCATCGACCCTGCCCAGAAGCAGTTCCACAAGAGTGGTCAAGTCATTGCTGGAACTGTTCACAACCCTTTCAGGACTGTTCCGCATCGCTCTCATACAGCCGTAGAAGTATCTCGCCATCAAACACCAAACAAAAAACAAAAACTGCTGAACCAAAAACGTATCAACCGACGAACACTATAGAGACTACTGTAAAATAAACAGACGTTTAATGACTCCAAATTAATGTTAGCGCTGCTAAATCAAATATTTAGCCTTCCTCAGACAAACAGCAGAACAGAAATGACATTTCTTAAAATACATGTATAGAACCAATTGAAATAAAGTGCATTTAGTAATTTAATGTAACCAAGGTTACCTTAAAGTAGTGTAATCCATTGCATGCATAAACCTTAAATAAAGGTAAAGATAGAGTGCCTCTATAGGCATTGCAACGGAACAGCAAGTGATACTTTGTTGCAAGTAACTCTATTTATCAAAATATTTACACAGATGTTAAACTCTGTACTTGCTAGATTATTTAATCATACTTTTTCATACTTATATGATATATTAAAATATTATTAAAAAACAGTGAATGAAAAACTGAAAAATATTTGTGTATATTTTGAATTAATAATTATAAAAAAATGTTTCCACATTTTGGAACATTAATTCCACATTTAAAAATTGAAAATACTAATTGATTTTGCCCGTGAAATTCATATACAGTACTCATAGAATAATACAATTTTACATTGATGCATTCTGTTAGGGAATGATTAATGTTAGGTCTATTTCATATCTAAATATGAGAAACCTCCCCTATATATGTTATCTGTTATACGATAACCATTTTAATACACATTATATAAACCCAACATAACATACAGGAGAGGCCAAAACCTTAAAGCCATTTTGGAAAGGGCACCAAAAAAGCTTATTTCTCAGCGCCCCAAGGGAATGTACAAATGTGGTGCCTGTGCAGAATGTAAATTTATTAGAGTGGGCACTCAGTTTAATATCAAAGATAGGACATATAAAATAAACAAGCATTACAACTGTGAATCAAAATCTGTGGTATACGCTGCTCTGTGTAGCCAATGTGAAGCCTTCTACATTGGCAAGACAGAGCGTAGATTTAAGACCAGAATACATGAACACATTTATGCTATTAGCAGAAGGGATGTGAACAATGCCTTAGCTAAGCATATTATTAGCAACACAGGGCATTCCTTCAACTTTGTTATAGTTCAACAAAGAATGCCAGATGTAATGGGTGGCCCCTGGCAAATTAGGTTAGAGATAGATGAATTGATGTGGCAGGTAACTAGAGCACATTTATTACCTGGCATCAATGACAATCTATCAATAAAATGTGTATTAAAATGGTTATCGATAACAGATAACATATATAGGGAGGTTTCTCATATTTAGATATGAAATAGACCTAACATTAATCATTCCCTAACAGAATGCATCAATGTAAAATTGTATTATTCTATGAGTACTGTATATGAATTTCACGGCAAAATCAATTAGTATTTTCAATTTTAAATGTGGAATTAATGTTCCAAAATGTGGAAATTTTTTATAATTATTAATTCAAAATATACACAAATATTTTTCAGTTTTTCATTCACTGTTTTTTAATAATATTTTTAATATATCATATAAGTATGAAGCAAGTTGTATGATTAAATAATCTAGCAAGTACAGAGTTTAACATCTGTGTAAATATTTTGATAAATAGAGTTACTTGCAACAAAGTATCACTTGCTGTTCCGCTGCAATGCCTATAGAGGCACTCTATCTTTACCTTTATTTAAGGTTTATGCATGCAATGGATTACACTTTAAGGTAACCTTGGTTACATTAAATTACTAAATGCACTTTATTTCAATTGGTTCTATACATGTATTTTAAGAAATGTCATTTCCTGTTCTGCTGTTTGTCTGAGGAAGGCTAAATATTTGATTTGAAAGCGCTAACATTAATTTGGAGTCATTAAACGCCTGTTTATTTTATAAGTAGTCTCTTATAGTGTTCTTGTTCGTTGATACGCTTTTGGTTCAGCAGTTTTTCGCTTGTGGCTTGGTGTTTGATATGGCGAGCGGAACCGGAGATACTTCTACGGCTTTAGGAACGCAGCGGAACAGTCCTGAAAGGGTTGTGAACAGTTCCAGCAATGACTTGACCACTCTTGTGGAACTGCTTCTGGGCAGGGTCGATGCCCTAACACAAAAAGTTGACGCTATTACTGCGGCAGCTCCTATTCAAGAAAACAGATCTTCTGGTTTGATTTCGTCGCAGCAGAGCGACAATGATGATTTTTTTATTCCTAATGGACAGCAATCACCCATTACAGCAACACCATCTACTATACTTACATCAACGGAACGGGCTATACCAACTTCGAATGAACAGCCCTGTCCTGTGATTACGCTATCTGGGGCACCAAATCCAGGTAACAATAACGCTAATTTCAATAATAACATTATCAATCAAAGGAACTGTAACCAGCAAGGAATACCAACAATGGCTGATTTTTTAATGAACAACAATTTTTTCAGCCAAGGGTTCAGTCAGCGTAATGAACCCAATGTAAACCATATGACTGATACAAATGTATTAGGGGATAAAATTGATGAATTTGACAATAAGTTATACAAATATAAAAAACTGCAATTGGAAGTCGCATATCTTACAGAATGTGTTAAACACAAGGTTGTCCCAAAAGGACTAAGACAATGGCGTTTTCCATCTGGGTTGGTGGAAAATTCTCTTTTCCACCAAGAGCTGTTGGCACTGTTCGATCGACAAGGGATCGAATTTTTACAGGCTCTCATTGCTTTTTATTCTAAGGATATTGCGGTTCTTGCAGCAGATTTGGATGCCCTTGAAAAACACATTACTTCTAGTAATGAATTCTTGCGTTTTAAGTACGACTACTGTCGTATCTTTTCTAGCATTGAGGCTAGTATGGAGAAATTACTATTTAGTAAAAAGAAAAAATTAAGTCGAGATCTAACGGACTATGCGAACAAAACTGCTTATCCTAGGCCTCAAAATAAAACGCAGGTTATCCAAGGGGAAGTGTCCAATTAAACTGGACAAAATACGAATATTATCCCAGTAGATAACATTAACAATGATAATAACCAAGAAGGTTTTACAACTCAACGACAGGGCTATAGAAGGAGCCCAAGGTTGAACAATAACAACAATACCAACGTTAATAACACTAACCAGCTAAACACCCCAGCAAATGGACTGAGGGATAATATTCAACCACAAGGCCAATTTATGGTAGATTCTGATCAACAGGACAACCAGGATTTTCATCAGGCCAACAATACCCGTGCAACCAACCGTATGAGGGCCCAGACAGGGAACAACACGAGGAACAAGAAAAGAGGGGGGAGGAGGAGATGATCCAGGTTCCCTCTTTTGGTTTGGAACCAAATATCCTGAAAAGTAGTAACAATGACTTTACAGTGTATAATTATACACTTATTGAAATCCATCAGGATATTGTCAACTTCTTTGCAAAAGATCTGTCGTTTGTTCCGGGGCAACATATGGACATAGGGAAAACACTGGTTGACCTAAAAGTTTTTGTTAGAAAACTTAATTTGCATTCACTGTTAGGTAATAATACAGAGTTACTGAACCCCCTTAGGGTATCTAGTACATATAATCCACCCCTTCATCCGAGCTTATTAGTGTTTGAGAAAATGTGTGAAACAGATTTGTGGGCAATCAAAAATCGGATTATGTATAGTAATCAAAAAGATCTTAACAATATGACCACATTGGAATGGGATTTTCTCCATCTATTAAGGGACTGTAGGATCCGTGTCATGAAACCGGATAAAGGGGGTGGGGTGGTATTAATGGACCACTTTAAATATGTGGAATACATGAGGAAGCATTTGGATACACCAGCTTATAAGGAAGTATCTCTGAATGAGATACATGGGGCCTACAGGAAGATCAATAACACACTATATGATTTACTCATGGAAGGTTTTATTATTCCAGAAACGTATAGATATTTGCAAATGCCATCTCCTAGAATTTCAGCCTTCTTTGGAACACCAAAATTACATAAACAGCTTTATTCACCGCTTAGGCCTATTGTAGATGGCAGGGGTTCGGCCACTTATGCATGTGCAAGACTAGTTGATAGCATTATTAAACCTTTACTAGCACAGGAGGCACATATCTGCAAGGATTCTTGGTCCTTTCTGAAAAACATTGGCGAAATTGAATACACTCCGGACATAGTTTTCCTCACAATAGATATAAAAGATCTGTATACAGTTATACCACAGGACATAGGCCTTAATTGGGTGAGAGAATTTATGGTTGCCAAGAATGTTGATGATAACACCATTCATTTGACTGAAACACTCTTGGAGATGGTTTTGGTAAATAATTTTTTCTTTTTTGAAAATAATTTTTACCTTCAAACCTCCGGAGTAGCAATGGGTTCGCCATGTGGGGGTTCGTTCGCCAATGCAGTACTGTCATATTGGGAAAAAGAACTCCTATTTAAGGATGAGGTTTTCAAACAGTATGTCTCCTGGTATACCAGATACCAGGATGACATTTTCTGTTTATGGAAAGGCAACAGTGAGGATATCCCTAACTTTATAGAACGAATGACCAATATGACAAACTTTTTACAGTTCACTTTTAATATACAGGAAAGTGAGATTAGTTATTTAGACATTCTTCTCACAAAGGATGTTAATAATAAAAGATTGAAAAGTAACATATATAGAAAATCCACATATTCTAATAGTTTTTTGCATTTCTCCAGTAGCCACCCCCTACTACCAAAAAAGATCAGTTGTAAAAGGTCAGTTAGTGAGGGCGTCACGTATGGTTACGGAAGATCTGGATTTCCAACATGAATGCAACAAACTAAAAAATATGTTTTTGGCAAGAGGCTATCCATCTACTTTGATTGACAACATCATAGTGGAAGTAGTAAACAAACGGAAGTCGGGCCATTTTATTCCCCTCCTTAATAACAAAACTTTCAGAGAGGAAGAACTGGCACTAATTCCGGTTAGTCTGCCAACTAGAGATAGAAGTAAGGACACTAATTATAACGTGTCTTTCTTACACACTTTCTCGCTAGATTTTCAAAAAATTAGGGAGATCTTGTATAAGAATTGGGATGTAATTAATCATGACAGTACTTTGTCTACATCATTAGGTGATAAACCCAACATAACATACAGGAGAGGCCAAAACCTTAAAGCCATTTTGGAAAGGGCACCAAAAAAGCTTATTTCAGCCCCAAGGGAATGTACAAATGTGGTGCCTGTGCAGAATGTAAATTTATTAGAGTGGGCACTCAGTTTAATATCAAAGATAGGACATATAAAATAAACAAGCATTACAACTGTGAATCAAAATCTGTGATACGCTGTTTGTGTAGCCAATGTGAAGCCTTCTACATTGGCAAGACAGAGCGTAGATTTAAGACCAGAATACATGAACACATTTATGCTATTAGCAGAAGGGATGTGAACAATGCCTTAGCTAAGCATATTATTAGCAACACAGGGCATTCCTTCAACTTTGTTATAGTTCAACAAAGAATGCCAGATGTAATGGGTGGCCCCTGGCAAATTAGGTTAGAGATAGATGAATTGATGTGGCAGGTACGAACTAGAGCACATTTATTACCTGGCATCAATGACAATCTATCAATAAAATGTGTATTAAAATGGTTATCGTATAACAGATAACATATATAGGGGAGGTTTCTCATATTTAGATATGAAATAGACCTAACATTAATCATTCCCTAACAGAATGCATCAATGTAAAATTGTATTATTCTATGAGTACTGTATATGAATTTCACGGGCAAAATCAATTAGTATTTTCAATTTTTAAATGTGGAATTAATGTTCCAAAATGTGGAAACATTTTTTTATAATTATTAATTCAAAATATACACAAATATTTTTCAGTTTTTCATTCACTGTTTTTTAATAATATTTTTAATATATCATATAAGTATGAAGCAAGTTGTATGATTAAATAATCTAGCAAGTACAGAGTTTAACATCTGTGTAAATATTTTGATAAATAGAGTTACTTGCAACAAAGTATCACTTGCTGTTCCGTTGCAATGCCTATAGAGGCACTCTATCTTTACCTTTATTTAAGGTTTATGCATGCAATGGATTACACTACTTTAAGGTAACCTTGGTTACATTAAATTACTAAATGCACTTTATTTCAATTGGTTCTATACATGTATTTTAAGAAATGTCATTTCCTGTTCTGCTGTTTGTCTGAGGAAGGCTAAATATTTGATTTAGCCGAAAGCGCTAACATTAATTTGGAGTCATTAAACGTCTGTTTATTTTACGAAGTAGTCTCTTATAGTGTTCTTGTTCGTTGATACGCTTTTTTGGTACATACAGAGAGAGCTATATATGTCCATATATAATGCAACATACAGATGTATATAAATACATATATATGAATATATATGTGTATGTACATGTAGACACACACACACACACACACACACACACACACACACATATATATATATATATATATATATATATATATATATATATATATATATATATATCCATATCCTTTTGTGTAAGCATTACTTTTGTGTATACCTTCCCAGATGTATCACACAACAGTAATATCACTAACAAGGACTACACAATTGTAGAAGTTACAGCATATGTTCAATACTATTCAATATGTGTACTGATAGATATATTGGAAAAACAACAGCTTTTTTTGCAACTGTCATGGTGTAGTGGTTAACTACTGTGACTATCATGTACAGGATCCTGGGTTCAAAACCTGCAAGGGGTGTTTATTTTGATGTTGGGCAGAACAATGGCTGTTGGATACAGATTGGTTAAGGCAGTTATGAGCAGCTTTAAGTGCATTTGCGGTGGTTTGTGGGAAGCTAAGTGGTGCTAATGTATGGGAGCTTACACCATGTAGGCTTCACTTACCAGTGTGCAAATGTGCTTAGCTATAATATTGCAGCAATGCTGACACCTGCTAAGCATGGCTCAGACCTGGTAACCAGTGTTCACATTCCAGCTGGATAACATAGCAGAGTAATGACATCTGTAATAAGTGTATATAATGCCATGTACATAACATGCTTCTATGTGCTGGCATTGCAGTAGCAAGGGGTGTGAGTCTACTGTCTGGGACACTTGAGTATATATGGCTTGTAAAACACTCTTTTTTGTGTGTTTGTTTGTCTGTGTAGGGATTAATGTGTTACTTACATGGGTAGTATCCCAGGTTATATGCAGTCACACTGGCATGTAGTGTATCATTAAATTACTACTGTTGACATTGCTTTCCAAGTAAGAGTAGATTGCAAATTGTAGTACTGGAAACAAACACCCCTGCATGCAAAGCTGGACTCTGGGTCCTCACTGTCTTGTTCCTGGTGTGTGAACTGTGTCTCATTAAATATTTCCTACTGGATAATGATCTGACATGTGGAAAATAACTGTAGACTACTGTGTGTATAGCACATGTCATTGAGGGCTGCCGTCATGGTGTAATGGCATACCTATCAGTGTCAGGCATCTTTCTGTCAACACATTCATCCTATTGCATAGCTAGTTGGCTAGCTGATGTATGTCTGTCCTCTGTACAGATGTGCAGATGTCAGGTATCCATCTTGGATACTTACATGCAATCTATGCTTGACTGACCCTGACATGTCTGGCCAGCTGTGTTATAAATGTCACAGATAGGAATCCACACCCTGTACGCACCACATGCCATGGATGCCTCAACTACACTACCACAGTCAACAGAACATGCTTGGGTACAGGTCTCCAAGACAGACACTGACCATGTTATGTAATACATGTTGCATACATGTCAACTGGAGCACCTCACTGTCCCTCTGCAGGAGGCCCGCAGATGATTGGCTGATGCATGTCACTCTCACCCTGAGGATCACCCCAGTGGTGTCTGTTGATAGATGGCCTGCTGGCACATGGCAGGTAGCATGATACCACTGTACCTCACCCCTACACTTCCCATCTCTCCATGGACAATAGCCTCATACACACCTATGAACACCTTCACTGATGCACCCCAGTACTGACAAATGTGTACGTGTGCATTACTGAGAATATCAGTGTCTGTGTGTTTGTAGACCTGTAGATGGGAATACCCTGAGGCCCTTCACACCCACTGCACCCCCCATTGCCATAGTTAGATGTGGCTGCTGCTGTACTGGACATTAGATGTACCTTGTTACGCTCTTCTCCCTAAGGGCTACCTGGGCCTTGCAGTACCAGTACAACACTGTTGTACAACTGTGATGATAGGCATGGGATACCCACTGAGTTCTGGCAAGTGTGTGTATGTGTGTATAAATGTAGGTTACAGCATTGTGAGGCCATATTCTCCTATTACAATATGCATTGACATACAGTATTAGGGATAGTAATGTTCCTAACTGTAGGAGAGGCAGGACAATGCATCACCCTACTATGCCTGTGGCATGTGCATTAGATGCATATCCCTGTACTAGCACTCTTGGGATCGACAATGGGTTGTATTGCAATCCTGGTCAATGTGTGATGGTGGGTATGTCAGAGTGTTATCATGGGTTTCAGTGCATACAATATTCACAGTGGGGTGTGGGTGCTGGGTATACTGTCATTACACCATGGTACCCCGGTACATGTCCCATGTACCACTGTGTGGGGACCATTGTCACCATCAACCATTCAGGTAACTGATAACACTATCCAGCCCAGTTATGCATATGCTGTGTGCAACTTACCTGTAACACAATGGATACACTGACAAGGTGTTTAGCACTGATAGGCCCAGTTCTCTCAGATGTGTGTCTGACTGTTATGTGTTTGTCAATGTGTATATGATTGTATGTCACACTGTGTATCATCAATAAAAAAAACATTACATCCCCCATTACCATACTGTACATGCCTGGGGATGTTCTTCATGTAACGTAACCTGGAGCACACCTCATCCTAAAAGCTGTGTTGTGTGTGCAATTAAAGCCACACACATCAGTAGCACTCTATACCTAGGTATGGGTCTAGTCCCAGTGTTGCCATGTAAGAGAGTGCATGTACGTGGAGGAATTTACTTCAGTTTGCAGAATATACATGTCCCAGGAGGTCATCTGTCCAAGAACTGTCTGGCATATGCTAACATTTCACAGGTATCATTCTGTGGACATAAATTCCATCATAACTAGTGTTAGATGTGTAAATGGCCTCTTCCCCACTGTATAGTTGTGCAGCAATACTGGAGTTGGTATTTATAGCTGGGTGTGGCTGTTGTGCACACAGCCAATATCATTGCATTTACTGTTGAGTGTATCCCCCTGCTTAGCTGGTAGTAATACTGTGCAGTTCATGTTAACAGGTTAGGTAGTTGTCTATCACACTATCTGTGGTTCTACAGCACCTATCACCCTCAAAAGGGTAGGGGTGTGTCACCCACACCAGCACATAGCTGTTTACCAAGTTGGGGATGCTTGCACTACATTGAGGAAGGGAGCATATAGCCTGCCAGTACCATCGTCAATAATATTAAACTAGCAGACTGCTTATTCCCCAATGTGTTGTTGTGCCTATTCTGGCTTGGTGGAATTACATAGGCTACAATGGGTTCCTTGCACAGGTACATACATCCATGTGTACAGTATTCTCTGTGTAGTGCATCAACACCAAAGCCTCTGCATGTGTTATACACAAACATGTGGTGTGTACCACCCAATATAACTACCATTGTCCACTGTAGAAGGGCTGCTAACAGCAGCCACCATGCACTCACCTGTATACACTACCCCCAAACCTATCAGCCATATGGCACAGGCTGTAACTGTTATACAGACCTGTGACATGTGTTCACCTGTACCCAGAATATAGCACAGCCAAGGGGTCACCACAGTGCCATACACCTTGTGAGAAACGACAGCAGATCATCCTCCTGCTGACACATGGACACCTACAACACAAATGGATAACATTATGGAGACTGCAATTACTCAGTGTTAATAACAGCTATAATGCATTATGGCTGGACAGCTACACTTACTGACATGTAAGCATTAAACTTTACTGCTGACAATATCTTACACAGCAGTACATATGTACACTGTAGTACAGTCACCGTGTGCATCAGAACCATATTAACCTGTGCCTGCATCGATGTTATGGAGGACAGGGATGTGGCACAGGTATCATTACATGCACAGGGTGTGTTGTTGATTTGCCAGAGACCTAGGCTGAGCCATACATTTGACACCATGTGTGTGAGTGAGGGGTTTTAATTATTGATATGGCCATGGTGATGTGGTGTGTGAAGGTATGGGGTTTCCCTAGCTGTGTTTGCATTGTGTGTGAGTATGCATGCACACAGTTCTGCCATGTGGCTGCCCTATACAGGTATTTGTTGGACAGCTGCAGACCATACTTGGCAGGGTGTGCAGTTAACCACCTCTGGCCACGGACATGGGAACTGTGCCTGCCAGGTGTTCCACGGGCATGTCCAGGTACAAGCCACAATATAGTACTCTCCCCTGATGATGACATATGTCCGTTGGAACCACTTCCCTCCTGGAACTAGCCAGGGCCATGTGCACATGGCTTGCTGTGGTGTGGTGTCTACAGCACCCTCTCTGCAGTGTTGGGGCTGGTACTGCCACTACAGGAGCGGCTTGGTGTCCTTTCATGTCCATGTCGACATCCAGCTGTTGGTGTTGCTGGCCTACATTCACATGGCCTTTGCACCACTCCCACCACATGCTCGAGCACGGACAATCCACGGTCAATGAGTCCCACCATCTCACCTCACTGTCTACCCATGACCACTGTATAATAATGGAGGGAACCTGCAAGATCATGGATGTTGTCAGTAACAGCTGAAAGAGTAGCCCTCTGCAGGCTCATACCCTGTCTGGTGTACTGTTCCATAGGGCACCTTCATGATAGCCTGAAACATGCTTCTGGTGGTACCAGATGTGGCATTTCTGCCAGGGGCATGATGACCAGCAGCCCTCCAATGAGCACCCCTGTACATCTGCCAATGTGATACCCTGCTGGACATCCAGCTGTGGCTGCTTTGTCCAAACACATGTGCCATAGATACCACACTGTCCTGTACACTGCCACCAACCGCCAGCTGTCCCTCTGCTATGGCCACTGGTGATGGGGTATGTATAGGCACTGTGATTGTGTGCGGGGATGGGGTGGATAAATGTGGGATGTCAAACGATGGTGCAGTTTCAGCCTCTGACAACCCCACCTGTGCCTCAACACACCTATCACACCTATCATCATTTTCAGTGTCTGTATGGACACCAACATCAGATTGCCTGCAGGAGGGACCCTGACCCACCACACCACCTGTGAGGGGAAAACAAGAAATGCACTTTAAGACCTGTACATCATTGCTTTACAGTACACACACACACACGCACACACGCACACACCCTGACATTCCACCATAACACTTACCTGTCCCTAAGTTTACAGGTTGTCCCTAGTTTATTCTCTTAAGTTACCCATCCTGCATCAGACTTTGAAACTTACAGTCATTAGTACCAATCATTAATGTATCATTCTTCTAATTGCCCAGACAAGTGATCACAAAACATGACCTGTTACTCCAGTACCTCTTTGACTTTATTGGAGTCAGTTTTTCAAAGACTCACTGCTGTCATCCAGTGTTCACCCTGGGTTTGTCCAGACATCTTGAGCATGGCCCCCACATGTTAGGGGCTACTACAGTCACTCAATAATGTCATGCACTAGAGTGTCATATGCAACTATTGTTCAGTGGATGCAAGTTCTGTTGCTCCATTAACTTACTATGTGGACTACAGTAATATTTGGAAACATTCTCTGGTGCTGTCTAGTAATTCTCAAGTGCATCTGTAGTGCTGCATACATGGGTATTCTTTCACTTTTCTACTGATTGCAATTATAACAGTATCCCTGGTGTCTAGTTTCCCTCCCAATTAATGTTCCATGCTACAGACCTTATTATACTATCAGCTGTCCTGAGATTACATGTCAGACAAGTATTCCTGGTGTCTCATGTGTATGTCCATGTCCATGTACTGCACGATTTCAAAGATAAGTTGAGAGGTATGAACAACCCTACAATCACACATGTGCATACATGGACACACACACAAACACACACACACACACACACACACACACACACACACACACACACACACACACACACACACACACACACACACACATCCTACATACATCAACCCCCCTCCACTCCACCAGATTGCACTTACAGACAAAATAACCCCCCACCCCCCACCTCACCACACACACACACTTACAGGTGAGGTTGCTAGAAGATATTAAACACAGACTTCCCATTGCCCATCTGTCAACATGCATGACATATGGCACTCAACAGCATACAGTGCAGCTATAGTCAATCCCTGCTAGCAACATTATACATGTATGTGATGCATGGGCTGTGTTAGTAGGTGATCCCCTTTCCCCTGGAACACACTGCATCCATGTACATAGTATTGCTGTGCACCTATTCAGCACCCTGGCATGTACTGTGCACCATACCTCACAGGTGTACACACCAATGCTGAATGTGTATTACTGTGTCAGTTATGTCTGCTCTGCTGCTCACAGCCCCTATGTGTTTGTCCAACACATACCTGGGATGATATGTGGACAGATGTCATTTGTGAATGCCTGATGTCTGATTTAAAGCTCTCATCATCAGCGGTGCATATATGGCCAATACGATACAATTACACTGACAACCTTCAAACCTTACCGTGGCTATGGGGAGTGTACACACCCTTATTGATATATCACCCTCTTCCTTGATATGCCATGGGACCACATTACTACATATGTTAACATTACATGAACCTGATATGTGACATATGACCTGTACAATCAAATGCAGTGTCATAAAATGTGTTAGTTGTGTAGATGCTGACTGAGATGCATACACTTTGTGGGTGCATATGTGTGCACACCCTTATCATGATGGTTTGTTGCACCTACTGTTATGTGTATTACAGCAGTCACTTTTCCTGGCAGGGGTATACTAGCATGGGCCATTTGTATTTTCCAGTATTTGGTCAGTCTGCCCTACACTTGTTCCCCAACTCTGCATGATTGCAAGACCAACTCATGAGCACATCCCTTTGAGGTCACACACTCCCGTCACTATTGCTATGGAGTCAGGGTTATGTCTGCCACAGTTCCTGACCCTGACTGTGTGTAGATATAGCCATTCATAGCATCCTTTGGATCCCTGCTTCAGTGCACTGTTGTATCATGATGACACCCCCTCCTCACCCTCAGCCTTTTTGCAGATGCTTGACAACTATGGCCTATACATGTGTCATTTTGCAGTATCCCAAACAATGAACACCATGTGCACCAGCCTAGTCCCAGCTAATGAATGGCAAACATACAGGTGTACACTGGCACCAGCAAGGTACAGATGGGGATGGTGGGCCTGAGGTGGGGTGAGGTGTTGGTTGTGCAGTACATGTAGTTACTTGATACTGTTTTTAGGTTTCCAACGTGGCCTTGGTACACCAGTACACATTGGAATGCATGCCTTTTGGGAAACTTTTCTGTTATGCATATGCTACCTGTAGAGAGGCCTAGCTGATGTTCCCTGTGGTACAACTGTCCCATCTGATTCCCCTAAGCCATGGGCCACATATGCAGAGTCCAGGCAATTGCTGACATGGGCACTGCAAAGCTTGTACTTGCTAGACATTCCTGCAACCCCCTCAGTGTTGTGGCGTGTTACTAGACAGCCTGCATGACTGGTTTGCTACATGTGACATCATCTGTCTTGGATGGTCATCTGTTTATTTTCTACATTAATCCTGTCCCATATTTCCTCACCACATACATGACTGTCTGCGCTGTTTGCATGGTATATGCAATGGTGAAGTATAGCTACATATCCAACTCCTGGGTGCTACCTGTTGGGTATGGGGTCGCCATGGTATGTAAGATGTGTGGAAGCCACGACTGCCTCTGTTGCAGGTAAGTGGGCACATTTGATGGCCAAACATCTTGGACAGCAGACCATTTCTTGGTGTGACATTTGGGACGTGTACTTGCTTCAAGGTCCATACTCATGAAGAATGCATGCTGTCAGTACCTCAACATCTGCTTCCACTATATTTTATCTGGAGTGTATTCACACATATGATTCCAGTGTTTGTGAAGGTATGTATTCCCCATATTTGCTGTCCTAACATAGGATTCCATATTACACACTCATTGCTCATTGTTAGGACCACATTGCAGGTTGTAAAGATTGTGGACTGCAGTATCGTGATATGCCATAGTGTAGATCTGTAACAGTTGCCATTGTAATACTGGTATATACACTGTTGTAGCACTGTATAAGGGTGATGTTTCAGACATGTCCCTACTCTAGGCCATTTGTCCCACCATTATGTTCATCTCTGTGCACACATTTTGCAATGACAGGATGTTATTTATATTGCAGGAGTCTGACATACCCTTCAGATACACCATCATGGTGACCACTGTGATGCAGTGCAGTTAACAGCAACAATACGTGAACATGTACAGCATGCATTATGGGTAAGTGTGTTAAATGTGTGCATGGAATATACCATGGCCATAATATGACTGGTGTATTGGCAAACCTGAGCAAACACCATACTCACCAGCTACTGGCTTCTGCCCTAGAGGTATACCAGAGGGACCTACATAAGTGTGTGAGAGATGTGATGTCAGTAGCCACAGCTGTGGCATTGGTACAGGGTGGGTGAAGCATTACAGTACATCAACAGTAGAAGCCCACAATACAAAAGATTATGCACATCTGTTTATTACTACTATGCAGCAACAGACTATAGATATATATATATATATATATATATATATATATATATATATATATATATATATATATATATATATATATATATATATATATATATATTTCATCTCACATATGCATGATCTAACTGTACAGATGCAGATGGATATGCAACAGTGGTTTACTGATATGCCCTGTGGCCTTACCTGCATGCTCCTCTGCCATTGTGTGGGTAGCACCCACCTCTACTATGCTGTCCGCCAAGTGCTGTGTTTGCGGGTGGGCAGGTGCCCTGAGGATGGCAAGGAGCTCCTCAACATGTGTTGGGGGGCTGGATGGCATGACCCCCCCCCCTTGTTGCAAGCTGGTCCCCCCTGACTGCAGCAGCATGCCGATGGGCATGGCGAAGGAGATTGGTGCATCAGTGTCGGACCTGCTCATAACTGCGGTTATGCAAGCTGACATCATTTACCCTATGGACAAGATCGTTCCACAGGGTGGTTCACTCCTGCAGATCATGGGCTGTTCGGCTGAACAGCATGTGGCAGTGCTGCACCAGGTGTGAGATGATGACATCATTCTCCTCCGCTGTATAAATGGGCAAGCGTTTTGTGTGTGTGTGTGTGTGTGTGTGTGTGTGTGTGTGTGTGTGTGTGTGTGTGTGTGTGTGTGTGTGTTTGTGTGTGTGAGTGTGAGTGTGTGTGTGTGTGTGTGTGTGTGTGTGTGTGTTTGCATATATGTAGACATACACACACACATATATATATATATATATATATATATATATATATATATATACATATATATATATATATATATATATATATATATATATATATATATATATATATATATATATATATATATATATATATATATATATATATGCGTGTGTGTGTATTATGAGCTGTATATATATATATATATATATCTATATATCTATATATATATATATATATATATATATATATATATATGTATATAGGTGTCTGGGTTGATAGGTGTCTGGGTTGGAGGGAAGCATTCTAGCTTATCAGTGGGAGTAGTAAGCACTAGGTAGCCTATCTACCACAAGGTCCAGGCACAGATTCTTAGTTTTAGCACGATAATTTGCTTATTCATGCTCAGCACTTATTCAGAACTTGTTGTTAGCACTAAATAAGCTACAAATTACTACAACACTCAACCTTCATCTTTACTTAGAGGAAAACAGGTTTTGTACTTACTTTCCTCACTTGCTTAGATAAAAACAGCTCTTATACTCACTTTCCTCACTTGTCTAGAGGAAAGTAGTTTTTTTCTCAGGCATGTACAAGGGTCAGCTCCCAGTGTTCTTTCCTGTCTATCTGATGAATCTGGGCATCTTGGGGCAATGTAGCAATTGCTTCATGTACACCGACAACCCTCTCCTCCTGCCACCCAACACAACAATCTGTGAGAGATCCACTTATCTAGCCAAACTGGAAGTAAAGCTCTCTCCAACCAAGACTGAATTTGACAGTCAAGAGGAGAAGGTAAACACCTGCATCACACCGCACTCATCATATAGTTCCACTAAACTTACACCACCAAAATCCTCACATAGAAACACAAAAACATTCACAGAGGCTCTCAATAATAATCTGCCCAAGCAACAGAGACCTCCAAAGCAGAAACGCAAGCAACTTCCACCCCCAACACAACCCAAATGACACATAGCCCACAGACTCAGTGTGCCAATAAATTACAGCCCATAAGGCAAAACAACGTACCCAACATACTAGTCATAGGTGACTCTATAGTCAGGCACACTGATGTCCCATTCACATGGCTAAACAAGGAGAAGTTTACTGTCGGCTGCCTGTCGGGTGCCAGGATCTGCCACATAATCCACACACTCAGCTCACTCCACAACAAGTACAAATATGACTCTGCCATTGTCCATGTTGGTGTGAATGACCTGATATGTACCTCCCTGGACTACATGAAAAGAGACATGGAAGAGCTCTCTGATCTTGTAGCCCAGGCAGGTATGACCCTAGCCCTGAGTAGCATCCTGCCATCGCCCAGAATGATACCGCAGTACAAGGACAAAATGATTGACTTCAGCAATTGGCTAAGCTTCTGGTATCATTCTAAGGGGATCCAGTATCTCTCTGCCTGGGATGACATGGCCGACAGACCACGATGCTTTGCCAGAGATGGCCTGCACCTATCGCCCCTGGGATTCCGGATACTGGCTAAGGGTCTTGCCGCCCCTATAGTGCCTTTTTAGGCAAGGTTAAAATGACAAATTCACCACATTAAAAGGAACAGGCAAGCAAAAACTGAGGGTAGTGCTACTTAATGCTAGAAGTCTAAATCTCAAAATGCACTCACTCGAGGCACTCCTTAAAATGGAGAACATTGATATCTGTGCAGTGACTGAGACCAGGTTCAAGGCTCTAGAGAGCACCCCTGCATTACCAGGCTATAACTCATACCACACTTTTTGGCCATCTAACCTGGGCCAGACCACCAAAGGCAGAGGTGTGTCCATATTCATTAAGGATATCCACACCTCCAGGCTAGTTGCGCAGCATAATGCATCCGAGGTTATCCAAGTGCAACTAACTCTGGGCAAAACTGCAATCCAAATTGTAGCTTGCTACAGATCCCCCACCATGCCCCAGGATTCCCACTCCTTTTTTCTTGATATACTGGAAAAATATTAGGGTTCAACCAAACACCCAAATAATGGGTAATTTCAACTAACTACCATTATCTGGGAAAACTACTAATGTACCAACTCCTTTGCTCAATGTTTTCTGGAATTCATAAATTCCAATGCCCTGGGTCAGCTTACCCACACCCCCACCAGGGGTAGCAATATCCTAGACCTAGTCATTACCAGCAAGAGTGTTCTACACCTGATGTCAACTCCTTGTTGGTCAGATCCGACCATAAGCTAATCACCCTAGATATCCGCATCCCACCCCCACACAACATTAAGGAAACCACGGTAAACATTTTCTCCAAAGCCAGTTTCATGCTTCTTAAGAGAGAAGTGGTGAACTTCATGACACCCATGCAGATCAACAATACAGTTACAACTGCTTATTCATATACAAATGCACTCTATAAGCATTTACACGAGTGCATGGCTCATGCTATCCAAAACAGAACCAAGACGCTATCCTCCAAAAAAGGAAGCCAATCTGGTGGTCCCCTGCCATAAACAAACTCTACAACAGAAGGAAGAAACTGTTGCAAAAGAGAGAAAAATCCCATGAGTGGAGGAGCTCACTGGTCAGCCTCAGTAAGAAGCTGAGAACCCTTATAAGATCCTCCAAAGCTAGCTACAAAAACAAAATTGCCACTGATTCTAAGGGCAACCACAAAGCATTCTATAGCTATGTCAAGAATCTCAATGGCAACACCCAGATCTGCTCTGAGTTACAGCACAGTGGTACAAAAATTACAGAGCCAACTGATATTGCCAATAGCGTCAGTGCTAACTTTACCCCCCTCCCACCCCCTACGGGGCCCATATCTATACAGGAAGAATGCAGAGTCCCTGTAATCACATCTATGCAGGTAAAAGCTGCACTCTCTAAAACCAAAAACACAGCATCCATGGAACCGGACAACATCCCAGGCTGCGTTTTACATGAACTTCAGAATGAACTGGCTCCCCTCCTAAGCACCATGCTCAGTCATAGTCTCACATCAGGCTTTGTACCCACTGAATGGCGCACAGTAACAGTTATCCCACTCCACAGAAGGGGAGCCACCACTGATCCTGGGAACTATCACCCTATTAGCCTGACGAGCCTGGTCTGCAAGGCCATGGAATGTATCATCATGGAACTCATAAATAAAGGCATTGGTAAATTCCAAACTCTGGACCCCACCCAGTTCAGGTTTGTGAAAGGCAGATAATGCCTTTTGAACCTGATCGACTTCTTTGAGGCAGTCACCAAAGCCGTAGGCGAAGGTAAGGTGGTTCACACAGCCTATCTTGACCTCGCTAAGGCTTTTGACGCATTTCACCATTCTGGAATTATGAACTAGGTTTAAATCCCTACATCACAAGATAGGTTGCCAACTGGCTCACTGACAGAACTCACACTGTAAAAGTTGCAGACTCCAAATCTGACTTCAAACCAGTGACAAGTGGAGTACCACAGGGTTCAGTCCTAGGACCTCTCCTGTTTGGTATCTACTTCTATGAAGCACTGGCTAACACAGAAGGCCTCTGGCTAACAAAGTTTGCAGATGACTGTAAACTAGGAGCCATAGTTGAGTCCCCAAATGATGTGGACATCCTACAAAAGGTTCTCACTGAAACAGATACCTGGTGTCAGAGGCATGGCCTCAAGCTCAATGCCAAAAAAGTGCATTGTCATCCCCTTTGTTAAAAACTCTGTACCCATTAACTACCACATAACCAGGAGTCTACTTAGCGCCAAATGTGTGATAAGAGAGCTTGGGACCCAGTTGGACAGTAGTCTCTCCTGTGATAATCACATCACCACAGTAGTCAGGAAATCCTTCTATGTAGCACACCTCATCACAAAAGGGTTCTCATCCAGGAAATAATAGGTCTTTGTTCCCCTCTAGTCGGCACTCATTAGACCCATTATAGAGTACAATGCCCCTTTTGGAATGTACCTCACAAGACATCTGCAGCAGCTGAAAAGGCCACAGAAGTACCTCACAATGAGGATTTCTGGCATAACACAGATGCCCTACACTATCACCTACTCTGAGGAGATCTCTGCCTAACATATAAAGCTATGTTAAATCCAGAGCTGTTGGACATGCTACACGTAAGGAAATCCCAATCCCTCTGAGCTACATGCTCTAGGGACCTAAGCCTTGTCACCACAATAAACAGGACATGCTGGAGGGATAGATTCCTGTCCCAGAGACTTCCTATACTCTGGAGCATGCTACCTATCTATGTCAAGCAAAGTACCTCATTAGCACTCTTCAAGAAAAATCTTGATGAGTGGATGGGAAATAGGAAATATACCCCAGGGATCAATCACTTCTGTGGCTCTGCTCTACGGGGGCACAGGAAATTAACTTTCTTGGGTGGCATAAGCCAGGGAACCTTGTTGGCTAGGCTTACTTAGGCCCTTGGGCCGATAGCCTAGTACCTACCTATGAACCTATGAACCTATATGTATATATATATATATATATATATATATATATATATATATATATATATATACATATATACACACACACACACACACACACACACATACATATATATATATATATATACCTCTATATATATATATATATATATATATATATATATATCTATATATATATACCTATATATATATATATATACCTATATATATATATATATCTATATATATATATATATATATATATATATATATATATATATATATATAGTGCATTCAGACATCAGGTCCACACTCACTAACTCTCCTTTCCGCACAGCTACACCTGTTCTGCCTTGCTACAACACAGACAGGTGCCACATTTGGACACAGCCTAACGTTAGGGGGGTATATATAGGGACAGATTGCAGGTAAGTCTATTACCCACCTATGGCATTTGTTCATGCTACTTTACACGTTAACATGACTGTCCTGCAAGTGGTGGGCTCTGGAACCCACTTGTCCATCATAACGGCATTATTTCCACCACCAGCTATTGGCTACACTAATAAACATGTCTTGCATTACACAACACACACTATGATGGCTTACATCTTGTCAGTCAGTGCTGATCTGTACAGTTGACAGGTATGGCCCACTGCCCACAGGGACAGACACTATTGTCCATAGCAGTTGTTCAGCTAGACATCATTACAACAACACCTGGTGGCACATATAAATCATTCCACATCATCTATCCCATTATTATGGACCAAGTACTACATTCAGTTACATACATATATGCTTCACATACCTGTTGTGTGAATGATATCTCTTCTGGATACTGTTTGTTGTGTGGATGGCTGGATGTATGTATGTTTGTTTGTTGTATTTTTTTTATTTCTCTCTCTCTCTCTCTCTCTCTCTCTGTCTCGATCTCTCTCTCTCTCCTAAATGGATTTTGCTACTTTGAATAGATTGCAGAATGGATTTTGTAGGTGATGCACATGTTCAGGTGATGGCCCCTGCACCAGTGTCCACCACTTGATACCTGCATGCAGCCTGCTGTGTAGTACTTCCAATTACCACTGTCATGGCAACCCACTACTATAAATTCCTACATTATGTGGGCATGGTCCTTTTACCTTTTCTGTATGGAGGACATCCTTCCTGTGAGTGGGCAGCAGTGTTACAGACAGCAGGTAGCAATACCTCTTACAAGAGGACTTGCAGACTCAGGCCAGCTACATATTTGCATAAGGTTCCAGACCTACAGACAGTGTGAGTAGTGTTGTTATATGAATTGTATGCCACCAGTGTTACAGGCTTTGTGTGTACATACCAGTTTATCATGGAATGCAGTCTGTCTGCATAGCTTTCAACTGTGGGCCTATCCACATGATGGCCAGAGGATTGTCTGTTATGTTTTGTCTGTCCACCACACAGGTCTTGTGTCAGCTATATCACTGGCATTGTGTCTGTTGAGTACTATCAGTACATGGCTACATCCATTTGTGTTTCTGACTTCATATTCCTAACTAAGGTTATGTTGCAAACTATCCTGTAACACCAGCAACTTTCTCAGTGTATAACAACATTATTGCAAATATGGCCCTGCGTTCCAGCCTCTGTCTTCCAACTATATACCAGGCTTTGCTCATATGACATGCAGTAAGAGGTTATGTTGTGGCCTGTGATTATGTCGTGCTGCCATTTCTGCCATCATTCCAGTGATGCTGTGTTCCCCACACATACTGTGGGGTAGGGTCCATATATATGTGGGCTACAGGTGGACAAAACATATGTGCCCTTCTGCAGTCCAGAGGTCACTGTATGTAACACTGTTACATGTCCCTGTAAGTCAGTCTATGGGGAAGGGTATGCACCATATATAAACGAGGCTGTTACAACATGTGAGGGATATCAGTAGTAAGATGCCTTAAGGTATATGGCTGTACATTTTCATACATTTCACCTTGGGAACATTGGTGGCGTAGTGCTTCCTGCTATACAGACTATTCTGTTTGTCAGTGTGATAGTGATGATTTCAGTTAAGCATTGTTATGTAACAGATACATCCTCATTGTGGCAACTTAATTCTTTATCCCCTAGGGGTTGAGTACAGAGTGTAATTGGAAGCTGCTGAGCAATACATCTGCATTACTTACTGCTGATTGACTGTTATCCTCTGGCCCAGTCTTTCTTTACTGTTGTACTACTTGAAGGCCTTGGCCTGGACAGCAACATATGTTACGCTTTCGGATTATTGTATAAAATGATCTTCTTGAGAGTTGCATTACTCAGTTAGTATGTATTTCAAACACCTAACAGCTATATGACATGGCATATACAACTGTAATAGTACATAAATAAACATTTCTTATGTATGCAAACCTGTGTGTGGTGTCATAGCCTTATACTTCTCTGTGGGTATATGTTTCATGCAATAATTGTCTTTTGTATGAGTGAATCATACACTGTCCATTTTAAAAGGTGGCAACTGTATAAATACTGGCTGTTCAATATGCTGTGCACCCTCTAAATATGTATCTTCCTATACATATCTATGTGTGTGTATGTGTATATAGATATATCTATCTATCTATCTATCTATCTATCTATCTATCTATCTATCTATCTATCTATCTATCTATCTATCTATATGTGTGTGTGTGTCTGTATTTGCATATATGTGTGTGTGGGTGTGTGTATGTATCTTTGGAATGTTTATTGCTTCCACATTGTACAATCCCTACGGTAGCCAGACTGTACTTCATGATACATATAGGTGGGATGGATTACTGTTAACTTCTTGTGGCTATGTTGTGTAGGGTCCTGGGTATGGGACTTGCAAGTGTTGGTATTGTGTTGCAAGGCAGATCTGTTTGGCTGTGGGGAAGGGGTGGATATCAATAATTACAAGAGGTACTTAACTTGGGCCCCCTCACCCCCATTAATGGTGTCTTTGGTCATATATGTATTTGTTGTGTTCTCTTTTATATCTATAGATATATATCTGTATATACACACACACACACACACACACACACACATATATATATATATATATATATATATATATATATATATATATATATATATATATATATATATACATATGTTTACATATATATTTTGCTATATATATGTAGACATATATATCTATAGATGTATACATATATATAGACACACACACACATACATCTACATGTATAAATATATTTCCTGTACTGTTGAATGACTGTGCTGGATATTATGTTTGTGAAAACATCAGGGTTATGTATATCTGATATGGCCAAGTGGTAAATCACTTTAGCTATGGTGGTCAGGGTCCTGGGTTTGAGACTTGCAAAGGCTGATTATTTTGTTGCTGGGCAGAATAAGGGCCATTAGATACAGAGTTATTAAGGCACTTTTAAGCAGTTGTAAGTGGGTTTGCATGACGATAAGCAATGCTAACTTCTGGTTAAATATGTTTACAGTCAGTTAGCCTCTGGATTTCTTATCCTGTGTAGGCATTGCTTACCCCCATGCAAACAGGCTTAAACCCGCTTACTGCTGCTTAAAAGTGCTTACTCCCACTTAACCCCATGCAAATCTCTTTAAGAGAAAAGAAAAAGGCTTGATAGGAAAGTGATGAAAAAGGGGCACAAAGAGGAAAAGGCAGTAGGGAAAATAGTTAGGGCTGTGCAGGACGAGTGTAGGGAAGGTCCATAGCTGCCCATTTATTCTACAGCTACAGCTGTGCATATACACTGATTTGGAGGTAGATTTGGGTATTCATATCCCTGAGAGAGGGGTGAGGACAACAATAATATGTTGTGAAGCCAATTACACAAGATTACATGTGTCCAGTGGACATGTGTGAAATGGACAGCTATATATGGGGTGAGATTTTTTGGGGGGAACAGATTGCCCCTTTTTTTTAAGGTGAGATTGGGATGTTGTGAAAACAGTGGGACTGAGGTCCCCACCCATGGGCAGTCACCAGTGCACCTTCACGGCCCCAAAGGTGGCTGTTTTGGGGGCTGGGTAAGGAGGGGCAGGCTGACCCTATAGATGCACCATGCAGACCTCAAGCTGGCATAGCAGATCTCCAAACTCCCTGTGGAACTCACTATGCACCAGACCCCAGACTTGATGATGGGTGGCAGTATCCTGTCCACACCCACTCCCAGGGGAGGGGGTCAAGCCCCATCCCCTGAGGTGGTTCCACCCGAAGGTGGTGCAGGACCAGCAGACGAGGAAGTCATGCTGGTGCCCGGTGCCACGGCCAGATGAGGTGGGAGAGGTGGGTCTGCTGGGACCTGCCTTCCCAAACATGCTATGGTATTTCAATTTTAAAACATAAGTGGGTTAGTAATAGTCAACACATTCCAGGATTAGGTATAACAGCATGCATAGATATTCCCATTAACCCAAACCACCAGCTATGGAACAGTTGCATAGCAAACAGAACACATGCATATATGGAACCACAGTGGCCATTACAACAGCATGCAGGTACGTTGATGTCAGCATGTCACCAATGTGGGAGTATTTCAACATGGTATATGCATAGAAACAAATTTCAATATTTATCAAACAATAGGACATATGTCCAACAGTTTATTTAATGTTGCACATACTGATTGAGTTGTGTATTTAGTTTATTGTTGCAGATATGGTGGTGGGGGGTGTCAATTAACAACTTGTATATCCCTGTAGTTCTCATTACTTTCTTAGTCAGTGCTATGATCTGTACCTTACAGGCATTATTACACTACCCTATGGCATTAGTTTGGACAGTAGAATGGTTGTAGACAACTATATACATGAACTATGTTTTACCTGCAGTGTACACCTCTTACCTGGTATACCTGTGAAAGTTTTGTTTGTTAACATTACCTGACTGTTTCTATGCATATTCCCAGATTCCAGGTTGACATTATGCACATACTTCTCCATCTCCTATTGCACTCACTCTGGGCCTGTCTTGACAACATGCAGGTGAAACTGGGACATATTTTGACTATTGCCCACATAAACCTTTGGTGAGTTGCTGCAATGACAGGTTTGTTTTCATAGACATTTTCCAAATATTTACAGGTCTGACAGTCAGTTATATCACATTAAATGCTGCCTTAATGTCAGAGATTATCACGCTGATATACCAGGGGGACAGGGTAGCAGGCAGCAGATATGGGCCAATTATCTGTACATTCTGGACAGAGCTGTACAGTTGAGGGATATGATTCTGCATACAGCTTACTACCACTCCCAGAATTCGAATTATGGCTGTGTCTGCTAAATATAAAACAGTGTACATCACAGTTGAGTGTGCTATATAGATATTGCTGTGTATCTTTTCTCTGAATTCTGTCTATAAGTCTCCAGTGGTTTTACAATCTGACCTTGTAATTACAACACTCTTATACAGGGTTTCCTAGACAGTTTTATTATGTAGCACTGTGTGGATGACCGTGATGAGTAATACCTTATTATTCAGAGATACTGCAACACTAACACTGCTGTACAATACCAGACTAAACAGTACCAGTCCAGGATTTCAATCTTTTATTTCTAGGCACAGTTTTCATATCTGAAAGACATGTTGGGGGAATGTTTGTTAATACCACCTGAATGTTGCCACACATATTACCAGATTCCACATTATTATTATGCCCATACGTCTCACTCTGTTACTGCACACACTCTGGTCATAGCTTCACAACATGGGGGTGGACTTGGGACATACTTTGCTTATTACTCTCATAACGCTTTGGTGAGTTGCTAGAGTGACAGGTTTGTTCTTATCGATATATGTCTGACAATTATGATGTCTGACAATCAGTTGTATGTCATTATTTGCTGCCTAAACTTCTGGGATCATCCCACTGATTTACCAGGGGGGCAGGGTGACAGGCAGGGGACTTACACCAATTATCTGGACGTTCTGACAATATCTGTACAGTTGTGGGGTATGATTCTGCATACAGCTTACTACCACTCCCAGGATTCGAACCATGGCTGTGTGTGCTAAAAATACAACACATCACATCTCAATTGAGTGTGCTACTTGGATTATGCCGTCTACCTTTTCACTGTTTTCTGTCTAAGTCTTTCTCTCTCAGTTGTACAATATGACCTTGTGATTACAACAGCTGTATACAGACATTCCTACACATTTTATTTATGTAGCGCAGTGTGGGTAACAGTGCTTATTACAGCAATACTATTAAGAGATTGGAACACTACATTACCATATGATACCAGAGTAAACACAAGCAGTCCAGGAGTTAGACCTTTATTGCAAGACTTTTAACCTTTTATTTACATACAACCTATATGAGACAAGTTAATTGTACTGGCAATTAACTTTCTAATACTTTTAGATTTATTTCTTACGACAGTACATGGAAGAATATTAATAACTTGCCTCGCAATGCAGCCTCTGCAGCCTACAGGTATGGGCTTCCCAATTCATAGCCCGCTCATCAGCCGCTGTCAAAGACATAAGAGGAATATTTAGCCATACCTATCCATAATATACATGAGCTGGCAATTATTAAACAGGTAGCAGAATGATGCTTACACACGGCTGGGACATCACCCGTCTGCCTAGCTTCTTGGATCCACTGATCCAAGAGCTCCGTCTTTCTCCATTTCAGATCGGCATTGTGATGCCTGATCTGCTCAGCAGTTTGAAGGATGCCAGTGGCACGGGTGAAGTCATGGGCGAGACGGTCCCAGGCTTCCTCTTTATATTGGGAACCCTGGTACTGGCCCTGCAGCAGTCTCTGGTCATGGTCTTTAACAAGGAGTCCTGCCATGACTTTGAACTCCTGGATGCCCTGGCGCTGCACCTGGAAGCACGATCCTTCACTCCCACCAGCCATAGTGCCTACAGGAGGAAGCTGCAACCAGTTATGAGATGCCTGTGGGGTTTAAATATGGCTGATTTCCCACTCTTTGCTGTGATTGGACAGTTTTGAAAATGCTAAACTATGGGCAAACCTGCTTATCTAAGGTTGACATTGCTTAAAGGGATATACCAATGGGCAAATTGATTTAGCTGGCCTACACTTTGCTTACACCTAGTAAGCAGGGGTGTGCAATACTTAGCGTTGCAGGCTATTTGCTGTTTGGCATTGATTTATCATTCATTACATGTTATATATTTGTTTAGTATCCATGATTCATGTGCATGTACACTGTATGGACTCCTTGTGTTTATTAGGGGATTTCACCACTTTATTACAATGACACCTCACATCTGGACTTAATGCTGTACTCCAGTTCACATATTTATGTTATGTAGTAGGTTATACAACATAAAACTGTATAAAGATTCCTTTCACATGTAAATTGTGATTTTGCTATACTGAGGATCTGTTTGGGATACCTCAGTCTTATGTAATGCTGTGATGGCTTACTGGTTAACTACTGTGACTGTAGTGTACAGGGTCCTGGGTTCAGGACCTGCAAGAGCTGTTTATGTTGTTGCTGGGCAGGACAGCGGATGTTGGATACATGATTAAGGCACTTTTAAGCAGTTGTAATGAGGTTTGCGCGACGGTAAGCAATGCTAACTTCCGGTTAAATATGCTTACAGGGAGTTAGCATCCATATTGCTTAACCTGTGTGCGCATTACTTACCCCCATGCAAATGGGCTTAAACCCCCTTACTACTGCTTAAAACTGCTTACTCCCACTTACCTCCACACTAATTTAGACATAAACGAAACATGGTTATTAGGAAAGTGATGGATTTAGACACTCTATGGTTTTATTATTCATTACACATTATACCTTAATTTCGTATCCCTGATTCATGTGTACATATACTGTATGGGGCACTTGTGTTTATCTGTGGATTTTACCACATTATTGCAATGACACCTCACATCTGCATTTAATGCAGTACTCCATTTCACAAATATATGTTATTTAGTAGGTTATACAGCAAAAATAATGTTCATACAGTGATTTCACATGGAAAATGAAATTTACTACAGTGAGAATTGAACCGGGAATGACTGCTCGCAAGGTGAGTGCTCTAACCTCTACATTATTGCAGCACTGCTTCAATTGTATGTATCTTGCTATTTATCTTTATTTGTATTTTAAGCTACAATATGCGTAGCTAAGCAATGGGCAAACCCGCACACCTATGGTTAAATTTAATCTGTTTGATAAAAAAATTCTCTACTGCTATTTTCTCTTGGAAGGGGCAGGTTTGATTATTGCTGTGGATTCCTGCATGCATCTGCACATTTGACAGACATCCTAGCAACCCCCCATACCTCTCAACCTCTTCAGGCACACTATCTGGAGGCACACTATCTGGACAAAGCTTGACTAATTGTAGTACAACTACGGGCATATTTTCATTATTCCTCTTATAAGCTTGGGGAAGTTGTTAGAGTAACAGGATTTGTTTTAATATACATTTTATGACGGATTTGAAGTCTGACACTGAAATGTATGCATATTTACCGACTTCAATCCCGAGATCATCCCAGTGATCTGCCAGGACAATTGGGGTGCTCTATGGGCATGTAATATGGACATTCTGCGATTATTTCTACAGTTGGGAGGTATGCAGCCTCCTATGAGTGTTCTCGCTCATTATAATTGCTGAGTGGCACTTCCTGAGTGCAGGGGCTGTATATTGTGAGAGCTCTGCTCTTAGGCACACCCCTGCACTTGTCCACACTCTATGTCCATTTAGGAGCAGAGGCAGCGTGCCTTCATTACTATGCATGGTGCACTGTCGTGCTGCTTTTAAATGGACATTTCTGTGCAGGAATAAGCTATTCCTGCATGGAACCTTAGTGAATCCCAGGGATAGTTTTAACACTGCCGCTCTGTAGAAATACAGCATTATAGCTCTATTGTGAGACAGTTACTCTTACATATTTATTAGGCTGCTGGATGTAATGTACACCTTATGAAATGTTACAGTTGTTGTTAATGTGATGAAGCCTGATGCCTTCATTCTCCCTTGCTTCAGTCTTTTGCCACTGTCACTTCAAATGTGTGAGTTTTACTTTGTGAAGTATGTGTGCCTATGTGGTGTGCTCAGACAATGCTCAGGTCTGTTGACTGTTTTTTTTGCAAAGTGTTAAGGGTTTGAATCTATTAGAATGTCAAACCTTATTTATTTTTGGAATATTAATAGTGTGTGTGTGTGTCTGTGTGTGTGTTTGTGTGTGTGTGTGTGTGTGTGTGTGTGTGTGTGTGTGTGTGTGTGTGTGTGTGTGTGTGTTTAAAACTGTTGGTTACATATGTTATTCACTCACCATTATCCTGCTTATGTCTTATTCATGTTTCTACTCTCTTACTCCTACTTATTCCATGCCGGAAACACTTTATAGTATAGAGCATGACAGAAGTTTTATGATGGTAAACCCCAGATTAAAACACCACAACTTGGCCAAAAATGATCCATAAAAAAATGTTTTTATGCCTATCTCTCTATCTCCTTATCTCTCTCACTCTACCCCCATCTCATCACTGTTTGTCCTCATCATTTGTGCAATGCCTAGCATTGAGCAGCAGTCTTAAGTTGCTGTAAATGGCAGTTCACATCTTACAGCAAAATAATGTTGATATTTTGCCTTTGTCCACATTACTGTGCTGCCCCTCACTCTACTATGCTTATCCTTGCTGCAGTATGGAGAGAAAGATGGCCATCTAAGTAGACAGTTATTGCTATATATTCATCAGGCTGCATATTTGAATGCACATCATATATTATATTTCATTTATAACTACTGTTATGAAGTATGCTGCACACAAACTTCCTTATAGTTTCATAAGATCGTAGAAGGTTACTAGGTTAACTACCCTAGAGTCCTTACAAGCCTAACCATATTTATTATAACTTGCCCCAATTGTTGGTGGTTAGGTGACTGAGGTTGCATTTGAAGAGGGTCAGGGAGGGGCTCTCTTTCATGTGAATTGGAAGCTTGTTCCAGAGAAGTGGCAGTCTCTGGGAGATATATCTATCTCTCCAGCATTATCTGTCCATGTCAGAGGCTAAGATAAGATCCCTGGAACAAGTGTCCCTCATGCAGTTTGATTTATGAATGTACAGCATTTCCATCAGGGATGGGTCAGAGAATGCCCTGCAAGCCAGACACTGGTCACTTATTAGCAGCCTGTAGCAGACAGAATACTATGAAAGGGCCTTCAGTCTTTCTGCATAAGACTTGTTTTGTGTAACTTGTAATGTCTTAGTGAGAATCCTCTGTGGTCTCTCCAGTTGTTGCAGATTTCTGGTAAGCTACATGCAAAAGGGAGCATTGTACTCAATTACTGGTCTGCTAAGGACCGAGTAAAATGGAATTATAACATCCTTAGACTTAGATGTGATGCCTTTACTTATAAGATGTGCCACATAGAGGGATGTCCTTACTCCTGTGGGCACGTAGTGGTCAAAGTTCAGGTTGCTATCAACCTGAGTACCTGGATCACATACCACTGGGTCTACACTTAAGGGGATGGTGTATATAATGTAATTAGCAGGGATGTCGGCTTTCTCAAAGGGAATAATAATGCATTTTTTTGTTTTAGCTTTAATCCGTGGTGTTGGCACCAGTCATTTGTCTGTGTTAACCCTGTCTGCACTATATTAACATAATTGGGGGACTCAATGATGGCTCCCAATTTGCAGTCATCAGTGAACTTGGTCAGCCACAGGCAGTCCAAGTTGGCCTGGACTTCTAAGAAATAAATTCTCAACAGTAGTGGAGTCAGCACAGGACCCTGTGATACACCACTGGTGACTGGTCTTTTGCTAGAGGTGAAGTGACCCATTTTTACAGTATATGTCCTGTAGTGAGCCAGTTGGCTACCCATCTGGTAATGTAGGGATTAATTCCCTATTGGGAGAGTTTTTCTATAATACCTGAGTAGGTGATTGTGTCAAATGCCTTGGCTAGATCAATATAGGTGGCATGCACTGTCTTCCCTTGTCCAGGGCCTTAATGACATTCTTGAAGAAGTCAACCATGTTTAACAGGCATGATCTACCTTTAACGAATCTGAACTGGGTTAGATCCAGAGTCTGGAGATTACCTATGTCCTTGTTAATAAGGTCCATAATGATTCATTCCATGGCCTTGCAGATGAGGCTAGTCAAGCTTTATAATTCCCAGGGTCAGTTGATGGTCACCCTTTGTGCAGAAGGATTACTGTTGCTGTCCTCCATTCTACCAGAGGATATCCAGATCCCAGACTGTAGTCAAATAGGAATCCAAGTGGGTGTGCTAGATCATGTTTTAAGTTGTTTAAAATGCAACCTGGGATGTTGTCTGGTCCCATTGATGCCATGTTTTTGGCCTTGAAGAGCACCAAGATGACCTGCTTTCTTGAGATAATAGGCTTAGGAATGATGGCAGGTATTCTTTGGGGGATGGATGGGGCAGAGGATTGAAGTTTGCTCACAATTTGTCAGCTAGCAGGTTGGCTATTACCCCTGGTTGAGTATGGGTGGTGCCATCCACAACCAGTCTAGTGCATAGCTGCATATTCTCTTTCAGATTCTGGACATAGTTAAAGAATGTCTTGTGATTATCCTTAGTTAAGAAAGTTATTTTTGCTTTGTAATTAGCTTTGGAGGACTTGACAAGATCTCTGATTTGTTTTTTTAAGCTAGAGAGGGATTTCTTCCTCTGCCGAGGCAGGTCCCTCTTGTTCTTGGGCATTAGTTTCTTTCTCTTCTTGTATAGCCTGTTTATACATGGGTCCACCAGGGTGGCTTGTTTTTTTTTTTTTTTTTTTTTTTGGCAAGATGTGGTTTGAATACCATTAGGTACAGCCAATGCTATACAACTGCTTAAGTAGTTATACAGAGCATTGGTGCCCACCTCTGCATAGGAGTCCATATTATCTGTGTTTGAAAGGACTTTGAAACTTCTTATACCATCACTTAGTAGGAGGCAATTTGTCTTTGAAAAATTCTTAAGCGTTCGAACTTGATGGGGTATCTGGTCTTATAATTACATGGAACTAGACTGATTTATGGTCTGGTCTTACCAGGGATGACATCATACATGGGGGGTGCAATGCTCTCCAGTGTTAGTGAGTACTATGACTAGGACAGTTGAGCCTCTTCTGGGTGTGCTGACTAGCTGTTCCAGCACATTTTCATTGACAAAGTCCAAGAACTTCTGAGCCAGCATGTTTGTGGTCAAGTATGTTTCACAGTCAATGGTATGATAATTAAAATCACTCATGAGTAATGTGTTGAGCTGTATGGCAAGTGACTCCAGTGATTCCAGGTATGCAGTATGCTTTTTCTGTTTCATGGTACGGGACCTATAGTTAGCTATGATGTGGTTGGGGCTTTACCTATAGTTAATTGGACATAGAGTAGTTGAAGAGATTCATACTGTTTGACCTGACTCATGGTGTATTTATTCTTAATGAAGATAGATACATCTCTTCCTCCTTTGGTTCTTTCATGCTCAGCTTGTGGTCTGAACATATGGAAGGCATTGTAGCCATGCATGACCAGGGTGCTTTCCATGCCATTGAATCATGTCTCGCTTATTGCACAGACATCAGCATCTTCCAAAGTGAGGAATAATTTCAAGGAGTGCAGTTTCGTGTTTTGAATCCTAGCATTAAGCCACAGTACCTTGAGTTTATCTAGAGAGGATTTTGTTATGATGGAAGGTTGGTTATTTTGACACTGCCTGAAAAGGCACAATAGGGTTTGCCAGTGCCTTGCCAGTGTCTGAAAGCCTAGAGGAGACAGGTGCAGACCATCTCTGGCAAAACAGCATTGCCTGTCAACCATGTCTTCCCAGGCTGACAGATACTGGATCCCCCTAGACTGACACCAGAAGCTAAGCCAGTTGTTAAAGTCAATCATTTTTTGTTTGTATCATCCTTAGAGAAGGTAGAATGATGCTTAAGGCTAGGCTTATACCTACATATGACACATAATCTGAGAGCTCAGTCACGCTTCTCTTCATATAGGCCAGTGAAGAATGTCTCAAGTCATTTAACCTCACATGGACTACGGCAGAGTCATACCGTTACTTATGGTTGAGTGACACGAAAACGCCTGGCACCTGATAGACAGCAAACCATAACCCATTCCTTATCCAGCCTGAAGAGGGGAACATCTATGTGTCTCACAATGGAGTCACCTATGACCAATACATTAGGGTTTGTGTTGTAACGCCTTATAGGCTTATTTGTTGAGATGCTGACATGTGTGTTACTATGTGTTGTGGTTGTTTTTTGCATTGTTATGTGTGCAAGTGGTTTCCATTTTGGAGGCCACTGATCTTTTGGTAAGTTACTAGTGAGTACCTCTACATATGTGGGTTTATGTGTCATGTCCGTATTTAGTGTGGGAAGTGTATGTGTACTGACAACCTGTTTGGTATTCGATTTGTCCTTAGGTGAGAGTCTTGCCTCCTATTTCATAGTCTAATGTCATCTCTCACATAAAGTATTTGTTTTGTTTATTTCAGGAGTAAGTGGTTTTCAGTATAGATGAAAAAATGTTACATTCCTTCAGGCTGCCCATGTATATCAGGCTGGCCAGAAACATTATGGGAAACTGCCCATCCATGATAGCAAGTTCTTACTGTATATTTTATTACGAAAAAGAATGGACTAATTTGACAGGACTGTGCTGGTAGAAATGAGACTACAAGAGGGACCTATACTTTGTGTAGGCTAAGGTTGATCAATAAGACAATGCTGTTCAGTGTGCAACTGATTTGCTCCTACAGCACCAGAGAAGATTGGATGGATTTCACTGACAGCTGTTTAGGGAAAAACTGAGCTTCTAGACTTTTGGGTCTATACAGGGCACTGCTAACCATCACTGAGTGAAGAGCAGCACCTCACAAGCATGAGGCTTTAATATGAGCAAAGAGAAACACGTTTTAAGCTAACTACGAATTTAGAAAGCAAACAATAAACCTTTCTCTAGTAATCTCCAACTCAGACAGGTTGGATCAGTACACTTCTATCACAAGGGTGCAGAAAAACACCTTAATGTGGAATAGTTGGTTTGGAGCCAAGTGTAACAAGATGACATAAACTACCTACAACAGCCCTATAAGTAACAGATACAATATAAGTACTTAAAGCAGCAGTAAAGATTACAGTTTTATTTTGCTATAAATTACAAAAACAACAGCAAATAACTTAAGAACTGCTAAAGTACAGTAACAGCATATAAGAGAAGGTCAAAACATACTTATTTTTGTGTTTTCAGTAGTGGATTGCTCCAGGTAAAAGCAGATTCTCAGCAATCAGTAGCAAAGTCACAAAACAATGAGCAGCTCTGAGTATCTATGTCAAAGCCTATGCAAATGTGAGGCTTAAATATGAGCAAAGGGAAACAAGTTGTAAGCTAGCTACCAATCAAGAAAGCACAGAGTAAGCCTTCCACCAGCTATCCCCAACTCAGACAAGTTAGATCAGCACACTTCTGCCACAAGGGTGCAGAAAACACCTTCTTAATGTAGAATAGCTGGTTTGGAGCCCATGTTTAATAAGACCGCACAAACTAACTACAACAACCCTAAACTGACAGATACAATGTAATATAGTGCAAAGCAGCAGATGCAGACAGTTTTTTAAATGTTTATGTACAGTCACAGTATAAAAGAGAAGTGCAAAAAATATGAGTCCTTTTGTGTGTTTCCCAGCTCAGATAAACCAGGTAAATACCTACTGTCACTAGATGAATAATCCCAGTCCTCCTAATGTAAAAGCACAGTAAAGGAATGTCTGGAGTAAAATACAACCACAGACAAACTTGAAAGATATGAAATGCTACCACAAACAAACTTAAAGATATGGATACAGCAGAGTACTTTAAACAGCATATAAAAGTGTGATTGATCAATAAAAATACTTTACTTTGTATAAATGAGCCAAGAGCCACTCAATTATAAAGAGTTTATAAAGGCACTAACATGAAGATAAGCTGATTAATATGCCCTCCAGCCATTAAAACTACAAGCAAAAATCTCAAGTGCTTTCCCAAACTAAAAAGACCAGACTACCTCCCAGTGCACTAGATGGAAAATCAACTGACCTCTTGATGTAAAAACAAGTGTTTGTTAGAATGTAAAAATACATAACTTTGTCCAACAGCTAGTTAGATAATGAATTCAAATCAAGTAAATCAGTAGAACAGACAATGAGAGGCAAAAATATACTTTTTGAATATAAGCGCAAGGAAAGGCAAATAAGTAATTGAATATATCAACAGCAGTGTAGAAAGGGAGGAGCTTATTAAGCTCAATTTACAGTAGGGATTGGCTGCTTAAAATCACCAGGTTTAAAAGCATATCAGCAAATGGGAGGGTGGGTGTGAAAATCTAGCAGGAAAACACCAGCAGTGCTTAAGTTTATGCAGGCTTTAAATCTTTTCAGCCAAAGACAAAGGCCCAGAATTTCACTGCTTTATAGTGTTTCCATAGTCCCTTCAAGTGCATGCATTTTAGTACCTGAAATTTTGCCTTCCTCTGTGCTGTGATCAGCTATTGATTATGCCTATACACTGTCAGTGCAGACTAGCAGGTGTTTGAATCCATCATCAGGTATAAAAATATTGACTAGCGTAATGTCACATTAAATTTTGCTCTATGGATTCCTGCATGCATTTGCGATTCCACCAACAGTAACATACCTTTCTCTTATGTAGTTCACAATCAGCCCAAAACTGGTTCTATGTTCCCATTAATAAGTGCAAGACATTTGGTCAAATCAAGGATTTATGCAGTAACAATCTAATTACACTAGTCACATCTTAAAATATTACTGCTAAGCACACAGAAGGTAACATACTGAATTAATTTGCAGTGCCATGCATTTTCTGATTTCTTTTAAGTATGACAATTGCATGTATGATATCATGGAATGACTGTAGTACCCAGAGATTTCATTCAAACACATACAATTGTATAAGGTACAGTACATTATGCATCAGATCCATGGACAGTCAACAGATATGAGCATAGTGTAAGTTTGCACCTCTATTATCCATATGCTGAGTACTTTACTGCAAATGTGTAAATCTTGACACAGAAAACATTAACATAAACATCTGTTCTGAACTGGAACTGAATCTGAACTGTTTGTATATCTGTACTCTTTATTTGAAAGAGGTTGACATGGAGTATCACAGACCACTAAATACTGTTCTAATTTCAAAATCTCAAAAAATAATTATGCGCGTGCTAATATTTTGCCATCAGTCATGCAAATGAGCTTGTTAGTGGTGGGCTTCAGGAAGTGATTTTCATAAAAATAAGATAATGTTAATGGCTTGTATTACTTGTATATGCTGATATTATGAGTTAACTCATGCTGTCTAAACACTACATAAAGTAAGCTTTGCAAATGAAGAAAGTGTGGGTCCTTTGCACATATATGTGCTGTGAGGTATTAAGTAGTGTACTTTCATATGTTTGACTTGTATGTTTTAAATTTACACTGCATTGTCCATGCATGGGGAAATGTTCAAAATGACAGACCAAATGATTATTATTTACAGACAATCACCCTGAACTAAACCATCAGGAATACTCTTTTGTCAATCTTCTGTTTCACAAGTGTGATTATCATCAATACAGCATACCATGAAGCAGCTACATGTCATTCACAGTACTGCAATGTGCATGAATGATAGGATATATAACTCATCTGAGCTGTATATAATTACCTGTCAGCACAATACTGTTTTTCTGCTTTTCAAGACACATCTTTTTTAATCAAACCTATGTTGCACACTATTTTCTCTGCAACACATTGATGTGGTGATCCTGATGAATGTGTAGTATCTCACTTTTAAAGTCAGACTTCTGTGGTGCTTGCAGTTGATATAGTGTACTCTACATTGTGTACATGAATAGGTAAGTAGTAGATTACAACAGTGACTGACTAGTGTATAGGTTCATAGGGTCATAGATTAGTAGTAGGCAAACTGCCCTTGTGGGGGTCATTTTAAGCCTAGCCAATTACTCCATGTAATAATCAAATCCTGCACCTTGTGTCTGTAAGGTAAACACCTTACCCATTAAACCAACCTCCCAACCCAAATAATCACCCCTGCCAGATTTCGAACCCGGGCCCCTGTCAACTACAGCCTACTGCTCTAAACCACTAGGCCACAGAGTGTGTGTGTGTGTGTGTGTGTGTGTGTGTGTGTGTGTGTGTGTGTGTGTGTGTGTGTGTGTGTGTGTGTGTGTGTACTCCTAGATAGGACTGTCTTCACCCACACATCTAATGTGGACACTACTACTCAGGAGAAACACTAAAATAGGGAGAGGGGTCCTCATCAATTTCTTCCAGTTTTAACCAAAATATATTCTTTGTAACACACTGATGAGGTCTTCCCTTCAAATGTGTGCTATCTCACTTTTGCAATCAGAATTCCCCTGTGGCACTTGCAGTTGAAAATGTTTACTTAAATTGTGTAACTGGGTAGGTAGGTGGTTTCAGTCCAGCTGTGAAGAACTAGAATGAGTTTGTGTGTCTAGTGTCAGGTAGAAATGACTTTACCCACACCTCCACTCAGGAGAAACATATACATTGAGAGAGTGCTCCCCCATCAATTTCTGACACAAACAATTGTTGTACTACACACTGATAAGGTTATCCTTTCAAATGTGCTCTAACTCCCATTTAAAATAAAGTTTCACCTGTGGTGCTTGCAGCTGATACTGTGTATTCCAGATTGTATAACTAAATAGGTATGTGGTTCAAATGCAGCAAAGATGAAATAGAATAGTATAAATATGTGTCTCTAGCATTAATTACTGATCTTAGTTAGGTAGTTGGTTTGAATCCAGACATTAAATCAATTAGTGTCAGTGTTTGAGGTTGTATGACTGTACATCTATGTAGGAATGGTGTCACCCACAGAACCGATGTATAGCCAGAGAGGGCTCTTTCTCTGTTATGTTCATTTTAGCACAGGCAACTGATTTGTTAAATACTGATAAGCCTATTTGTTATAATGTGATTTATCTAATACTTGTAGTAAGCCTCCTCCTATGGTGTCAGGAAATGATATGATGTTCTCTAGCTTGTGGAATTAGTAAGGCACGAGCTTTAATCTGGTATTCTTTAATTATTCTGCACATGTGTTTCTACAGTCATAAGGATGGCTGGATTATGCAACACCTGTGGTGGTGTACACCTACCCTCATTCAAGATTTTCAGACAAAGATACAAATTACAAACGTTTTTCAGTCAAGCTTACAACCACACATATGCCTTGCAGCACTATGATGATGTTGTGCCTTCAAATATACCCTGTCTCACACTTGCAGCAAGACTTCTCTTGTGGGGCATAATATTGATACACTATCCTAAAGCTTGTATACTTAGATATGTAGGTGTACAAAACCCATAGTGATCAAGATGTACTAGTGTGTATGACTGGGATGAGTGGGATTCATCACAGCTGCAATGTGCGCAATTATAGTAGAAGGGGGCTCCTCCATTACTTTTAGCCCAAATAACTGATTGCCACGACAGTGATTATGTCATGTCTTCAGATATGTTCTGTCGCACAGCTATGGTAAGACTTTGCCTGTGGAGCATATGGTTAATAGACAGCTCAGTAGATTGTGGACTTGCATAGGCTGCTGTTCAATTCCAGTAAAGAAAAACATAATGTGAGTGTAGTGACATGACACATACAACATTGCATCAATTTATTCCAATTCCTTTTGGCTATAACAAAGATATTTCAACATATTAAGGATTTTATGTCAGTAAAATAGAAGTTCTGTGATGATTGTGGAAGGAGTTTTCATGTGGTGCATGCAGTTAATACTGACTTCATAGCATGTGTACCCAAAAAGGCATTGATTTAAATCTGAGAATGTGTATGTGCAAAACAACATGAACAGAAAAGAGTGGCTTATCCACAAATAGTATCTAGCTAAATCAAACGTGTGTGAACAGTAGCATTGCTAAAGCCTTTTGACTCATTCAGCATTATTTATATCAAATAAATGATCATCAAAGGCCTTTCTTGGTTCATACCTTGATGTGTGTTCCTTGTGTCAGTCTCCATTACCATTTCTTGTGGGGGACACAGTTAATACATAGCTTTGTATGGTGTGGAATATGACAGGTAGCGGGTTGAATCTGACAGGAGTAGCTTAGTCAAAGACTGGATAACCATTACAGTAAGATACTGATATAATGCCTTCAACTGTGTTCTTCATGAAACATTAGATATGTTTTTTCTGTGGCATCAGTGCTTCATATAGCTCTCCTGAAGTCAGACATCTGGTATTTGTTTGAGTCTGGCAAGATATAACTGCTAAGGATGTCAGAGAATACTCCCAGGCATTATTTAGTTCCCCAAAAGTATTGAGCTGTATTTAATGACTTAATGAAATCATTAATATATATCTTTTATATTTATGTTCACAATATAGGGTTTTAAAGTACATAATGAATTATTCATCAATGTGTTCCATGCTGCAATATTGTCACAAAGTGTGAGTAAACCTGCATTGTGATACTTTTGTGTGGTTTTGTGGTGTGTAGTTGATGTTTTTGTAATCACTGTTCTAATTCCTTTTGAACGCACCCATTCTAATGATGTAGTAGATGCAATCAGATTAGCACAAAGAGTATTAAGTATTCAGCGTTATTAGGTAGTTCTTGTCATTTGTTCTTTTTTGTCAAAAACAAATAGAAATAGCTTCTGGAAGGTAGTCTTTACCAATGTCAGTGCAGTGGAGTTATTGACTTACATGTGGTGGACAACAACATTTGTTAAGACCAGTAGACAGTTGGTGTATGTGAAATGTAAGTCTTCAACATGTGACTTGCTAATACACATTAACGTTTCACTTTGTTGTGACTGATGCTACTGTAGTGTTATAAAGGAATTACTAATACGTTTAACAAGGCTCTCTTCATGGATAAATGTGATATACAACATGATGCTGTACTGCATTCACACGTGTAGTTTGACAGACGTTTGTATTTCAACATGTATATTGTGGCAGTTGCATCAGGAATGACACATATTCTATGTTTGATTACAATCCCACAAATACCTCATTCTCAATCAGTTATAACAAGAAAGTTCATATATTTCCATTGCAGCTGATGTCATTATGCAGTAATGCTAGCTTATAAGCTTAAGTGTTTTATGGGCTCTTTATCCATTTATGTCATATGTATACATATATCATATGCATAGTGATATACTGACATTGCTACACACTTAACCCAGCTGTCAAGGGAGTGACTTCACTTGAGTTTTGCCTTGATTTATGTACATGTTAGTAAATGTCATATGACCATACCCAACATTTTTCCCACCAGATATATTGATGCACAGGAACCATGACTTCAGAAGCCCAAACACTCAATCTATGATGTTCCTACTTTGTGCGTGTGCTTTATTATGGCATTCTTCCATGGTTGTGTGTGCATTTCTGATGGGAGTCATCATCCATGGTTCTAGGGCATAGCCAGCATCCCCCAGTAAATGGCCATTTGGGATGTCCCCCTAGCAAACATCTGGTACAGCTGGGATGTGTGCCAGATATGGGAGTCATCATAACTGCCAGGGCTGCCAGCAGACACATTCATGATAATTACCTGGGCATTGCACACAACTTGGCAGGTGATGGAGTGATACCTCTTGCAGCTGAAGTACAGTCTACCCTCCTCACCAGGTGGTGCCTTGATGTGTACATGAGGGCAATCTATGGCACCCAGTAGTGTGCTACATGGCAGAAGTATTGCATACTGCTGGCCCTCACCTCAGTGGTGAGGGGGAAAGAAATGCACTCACTGGTATGTGGTAGCATGGTATCCAGGAACTGGTGGAGTATCCTGGATGCTGATGCCTGTGAGACCCCCATGATGTCCCCATATGGTCTTTTGAAAGTAACTTTAGCTAGTACCCGAAGGGCTGCACATACCTTTGTTTCCACTGGGATGGTTCCTTTCTGTTGACTCTTGGTCTGAGTTGATGGCGGAAGAGCTCAGTGAGTTCTTGTAGTATTTCCCTCTCCACCCTGTAGTGCTCTATAATCTCTAGCTCATGTAGCTCCTGGAAGGCTACTCTGGGCCTGAGCACTCTTCTCCTTCTCTGTCTAGGCCTATTGTCAACAGCAGCAATGACTTCAGCATCTAGCATGTACAGTTGTAGCAGACCTGCGGCAGCCCCTAGCATTCTTTCAGTTAAAATTCCCAAGTCTGTACTCCAATGGTCCAGAGTATTATGGAGAATTCAGAATGTAGGGTGTATGCATACTTTATAGAGCTCTGCTGTAGGCGCAGAATGTGTGACTGGCTAACTATGATGCATTCCACCTGCCTACAATATAATTAACATCATTTATTGGCCCTATTTTAGCTTACACAAGGGCCAACACTAATTAAATACATGTTTTCCGACACTGTCAACACAGTGGAGTGCCACGCAAACATGCAAACACAAGGTAAACAAAGCTTAGAAGTCAGTAGACACCCTTCACCCAGTGTCAGCTACATCCTGTGTAAACAGCAACATGGGTCTAAGCCTATATAAAGATGATACGTGGACACGATTACTCCTCTCTGCTATTCAGTAAGTCCACCTCATTTGCATAGGTATCTGTGCACACAGCGTGGAAACTGCAGGCTTCATAAACCAACCATGTTAGCAACAGCACCAATGCACCATTGTAGGGACTCCATACACAGTCCTGTAATACATTTCTGTCACATAATATAAATGTTTTCCCCATTTTTTAAAAAGTTTTCTATAAAACATGTTTGCATACTGTGGAGTGTCATGCAAACATGCCCAGATTATTAAAAAAAAAATAAATTAATTTATTTCCTTTAATTTTTCTGACATACAGGATAATAGTTTCACTCATATGTGCATGTGGTATGACATGTCTGTCCATATATCGCCATTGTTACAATCTCTTTTGTCTGTCTACACTCCTGTACATGCACTTTTTCCGCATATATTACAGACACTGTCACAGGGTCTAAACAGGTGCCTGTCTGCTTGTTGGATCACTCTACCTGCCTCATTTGCATGACATTCCCCTGCTTATGAGGTAATTTGCATGTCACGGAAGTTTCTATGTTAGAGTGTGCATGTGTGCCACTCAGCAGCGCTTAATGTATCTAAAAATGTTTGTGCCCAAGTAAGTAGTGCAGCAAAATGCCTACACGAAAAAAGAAAACCGTGCAGGCTTTATTAAATTCTCCCCCAGAACTTTTTTCCTCAGGTTTAGCCTAAGACTTCTTCAAAACTTATAGTACTTTAAACATAAATTAAACAAATAATGTCCAAAACTTACATCTGACCAAAATCAACCAATCACAATTGCCTTACTGTAACATTTTGTGGAATGCAAGTCAAAATTGTTAATATAAATTAAATAAAGCAAAGTACAAATAGCCACATCATTTAAAAAAACATAATTTGAAAAAAAAAAAAATTAAAAACATGCCCTAAGCACTGTCTCAGTCTTTCTGACATAATATGCTGGACAAGAAATATAACATGCCAACTATACAACCCCAGTGGTGGCACAGTCATATCTTGCCCTACATGAAATAACCTTTGGATAGAAGTCACAGTGGTATTAACTGTGTCCAAAATGTATCAACACTATGAGCATGCTCCACATTTAAACATGACCTTGGATTTTGTCCATCATATTGAGAATGATTGTGACCTTTCTCTAAATAAACTTTTATGCTGTCATTTCTCTTATAGCCAAAGGCCAATGGAACTTGTCTAACAATCCTGATGGTCCAAACATCTCCTTCCATTTCTTAAGATTTCCTTAACATCATTACTTTTATTGTTAAAAGGCAAAATCATAGCGTTACTAAATTTTCGAGCAGATTTGAAGTTATTGGCAATTGTTAATATGGGGTGTCTCAAAACTGGTTTGGAACAAGTTGATCTGTTCACCTCCACATCTTTAAATATTGGGTCTAGGAAACAGATCAGATATCCCATTTCTAAAAATAAACCATTCAGGGTGTCCCATTCCTTTCTGAACTGGTTTCCATATGATACTAGTCTTAACAGATGCACCAACTGCCCATTAACTATACACGCGGCTGTTGGGGAAGATCTCCTTTCAGTAAATATTGGACTCAAAATGATGTCTCTCAAAAATTTTAGTTTGGACACATCCAAGACATTAATGGGGTCAAAATGATAATGTCAAGTAAATGTCAAAAACCAGCTGTAGTATTACCATATGAAAAAAAATAATTAAAGCTATCCAAGGTAATTCTCCAAATTAAAAAAAAAATACATTCCAGGTGCCTAAGGTATAGGCCAAAACTACTCTAAAAATGACTGTTGATCAAATACTGTGATTCTCAAGCCAAAATTACAATGCTAGCAATACAGGTGCTAAATATAGTGTAGACATTTATATGTAACTGTATCCATTCCCTTGGTATTTCCCCAAAACGACTGTGTACAATGTACTGCAGAACTCATATTTCCTTTCACTGAAACAAGGCAGTTTGACATAATTATCAGGTATATTTTTAGGACTTACTGATAAAGTTGTTTAAGATAAATACATTTTTAAATGTTGTACCTTGTAAATTTGTATTTGGCAACTGCTGTTTTCCCCATTTTAGATAAAGATTTTTCTTTACGTATACAAGCACCCTGGGTAGTCCAGATGCAAAGAGAATAGTTATCCACTTCAGTTTAGTTTTAAGCTGCAGCATAACAGGTCGTGATCATAAAGAAGCAGGTTTACTCATAATTTTTTACTGCATTTCCTTCAAAAAATACAATTAAGTTCTGCACATGGTTAAATTTTGCATGTTTCCCAGATTTATATTCTTTGCTTTCATTCAACATGCTACTCAGAAAGTGTTTTATTTATTTTTTAGTTAAGACAACGGCCGGGATTCACTAATCCTCCGTGTAAGACTAACTAAGTCTTACATGGACACTGCAGTGTAAGGGTCTGATGTCAGCACATCATGCATATTCATGAATGCATGCTGACTCAACTCTAAGGCTTACACGGAGCGTGAATGAGTGCAGGGGGCATGTCAGACTGCCGAGCAGTCCAAATATCCATGCCCCTGCAAGTGCCTAAACTGCAAATGTCAACTGAAATAAGCGAGTAAGATCAAATGTCAACATACCCAACACTACACTCCCCCACATTCTAAATCCCTGTACAAGTCTAAAATGTAAAGGTTTCCTTTTTTTTTATTATTCCTGATATAGCTGCCCGTATTTGCGCGTGTTTGCACGGGTTTGCCCATTGCTTAGCTACAGTTAGCAGTGTAGACATCGAAGAGGATAATAAACTATTTATATGCAAATTAAGCCAAATAGCAATAGCGTAGTGGTATAGCCCTTGCACAAAGAGGAGGCATTCCCAGTTCGAGTCCTGCTACTCCCCTACCTATTTTCTGTCGGAAATCTGTGCATAAATAGAATTCCTGACATTTACATTTTAAATTACAGTAAAATGAATTGAAATGGCCTATGTGGTAGTGAACGATATTTAATATATATATAAGCATGTGGAATGGTCATGCATACTGAAAAATGCATAAGTAAAGTATCTTAAGCAATGTGAAGCACTACTAAGCAAAGTTTACTAGTATTAAGCACAGTTAAGTACAATAGCTCATAGCTTAGCAGTGCTATAACTAGCGCAATAGTTTTGCGTGGAGCTGCGCATCGTGTCAACTAGGGCAAACAAAACATGTTTGTGCAGAGCTGCGTACTGCGCTAACTAGCACAACATCGGGCAATGTCGGGCAGCGCAGAACAATGTTGAGCAACGTTGGGCAAAGTTGAGCAAAGTTGAGCAAAATTGGCTAAACACAGCCACACTTCCAAGCCGGTCTGGCCAGTAGTAAAATAAAAAGCAATGGCAGGCCTTGAACCCAGGATACTGTGCACCATAATCACAGTACTAAACCACTACGCCATGACAGCTTTAAATATGGATGCATTTCCAACACACTCATATATATCAATGGAAGTTTACCCATTGCTAAGCAGGTTTGCTCTTAGCTGAGAATTTTCAAAACCGGCCAATCACAAATAAGTGCGGGAAATGAGGCATATTTAAGCTCCATTGGTGGGAATAATTGCCATAACTTGTAGCTCCCATCTGCAGACAGTATGGCTGGTGTTGGAGAGCGCTCTCATTTTCGAGCACAATGGTAGGGCATTGAGGAGTCAAAAGTAATGGTTTGGCTCCTTGTCCATCATCATGATGCAAGACTCCTGCAGGGCCAGTTTCAGGGCACTGAATACAAAGCGGAAGCCTGGAACCATCTAGCACATGATCTCACCAGTGCCACAGGCGTCCCTCAGACTGGTGAGCAGGTCAGACACCACTACTCAGACCTGAAGAGATGCAAGGAGGACAGACTGAACCAGTGGATACAGGAGGCCTGTCAAATGGAAAATGCCCCACTACTGAGTATGTAGCCATGGAATGAAGTATGTAAGAATTGCTATAGTAGTCCATGTTATGGATAGGTATGTCTCAATATCACTTCATTTACTTCACAGCTGCAGGTGTCCATGCTGTGAATCAGCAAGCCTATGCAGATAGGCTGCAAAAGCTGTGCCACCAGGCAGGTTAGTAATTATTCTGCATGTGTTGTCATATAAAATAAGTGAGAGAGCCTGAAAAAGAGTGTTTTAACCCATTAATAAAGGTATAATGAGTGTTGAATAACTTCACTGCATGTACTGTTATATAAAATAAGTGAGACAGCATGAAAAGGTGTTGTAACCCATTAATAAATGTATAATATGGCTTGAATAAAAGACCTCTGCATGCACTGATATAGCAAGTAAATGAGAGAGCCACTAGAAAAGTGTGCAATGTAATAAATAAAGGTATAATTCCTGGAGTGTGTCCGTGTCACTTTCTTCGATATGTTGTTGTACCCTTGCATTATAGAAATAGTACTGTTGTAGTAAGCGCAGTCAACCCACACATGGGTAGGCCCATATAACGTGGATGAAGGGAGTGCCAGTAGCTGTTAAGCATATATACAGTCCTCAACTGTCGGTTCATGGCCGGCATGTACAGGTTAATCTGGCACATGAGTAGCTTGTTATTGTGTTCCCCAGAAATGTCAGTGTGCTGCTAGAAATGTAGGGGGCTGTCAACATATACCTGATAATGTCACCTGAACACATACAGACATGTAGATATTTAAATATAAATGAAATATATAAATATGTAGCAGTAACATCTGCATCCAGGACAGTTTGTATGTCAGATACAGGTGAGGTATATCAAGAACTAGCAAAAGCCATTATACAATTTAACAGACATTGCCCAGTGTAATAATACATGTAAGGGGATATATAACTGCAGTCAATAGGAATGTATTGTAAACTACAAGTATATATAAGTTGTTAATGGAGGTATCTTTTTACACCCTACTGTATGTGCCTAAACAATGCAATTCCACACCTCAATGGGTATGTCTAATCTCATAACATTTGTTGGGACACATGTCCTATTGGTTTATAAATATCTGCATTTACTTTGATGCATGTGCCCTGTTCACATACCACAATCTTGGTGGCCTGTTGCCACCAATCAATCCTGCATGCTGTTGTAATGTCCACTATTGTTCTATATATGCATGTGTTATGCTTGCTGTTCAACTGTTGGAACTCTAGTGTGTTGGGTTAATGTGAATACTACTGTATGCTGTTACAACTAAATTGGAATGCTGTTGGCTATTACTAACCCATATTGTCATCAAATCCTCCTAAACATAGAACGTATGGGAAGGCCAGTCCCAGTGGACCCACCTGTCCCACCTCAGCTGGCGATGGCACCTGGCTCCAGCAGGTCCGGTGCCCAGCCCGGGACCCCCTCCTCCATTGGTCCTGTGCCACCTTTGGGTGGAAGTGCTGCAGAGGGTGGGGCTCACCCCCCCCGTGCAAGCGTGGATGGAGGAGGGCCGCCTATCACCCTCCGAATGGTTTGGGCTGTGGTGCATAGGGAGATCGAGCGTTCAGTCGCTGATCCTTTACGCCAGCTCGAGGCAAGAGTGGTGCGACTCATGGGTGAGCCTGCCCCTCCTACACAGCCCCCAGCACAGCCACCCTCCAGGCTGTGAAGGTGCAGTGGTGAAGTGAAAAACCAGTAAACTGTTGAAATACACACAAGAGGCAGAATGCTGACAAGAGGAAACACCACCAAACACGATATCTGCACCAACAGCAAACGAAATTAAATTTATTAATTAAAAATGAGCGCTTTTGGTAGAGAGCATTCTCCCCACCTTCATCAGATAATGATTTTGTTTCAAAAACCTCCTTTTATACACAGCTAATTGTTGTTTAATTAGTTAACATAGTTACTAATAAGCTGTTAACCTGAGGTGTTGAAAACTAAAATTGGTAGCTTTAAGCTAAGCTGCACCAAATACGTTAAAAACCATTAATAAAAAACCATTAATAAAAATGTGTGTGTACATATGTATATAAAAATAAATAACATAAATGAATAAATAAAGAATTTGTAAATAAATTTTATAAGAATTCATGCAGAATTCTAAAAGGATTCATGTAAAATTCCAAAAACTTTTGTATTTTCTTTTATGATTTATTCATGTTGGTGATGTTCACACAGTTAAATTCACGTATTCATTATATTTACATTACTAATTACGGAACAGATTTTTGCGTACCATGTTTTGAGTATGTATGTATTTATGTACAAATTCTTTATTTATTCATTTATGTTATTTATTTTTATATACATATGTACACACACATTTTTATTAATGGTTTTTTATTAATGGTTTTTAACGTATTTTGTGCAGCTTAGCTTAAAGCTACCATTTTTAGTTTTCAATACCTCAGGTTAACAGCTTATTAGTAACTATGTTAACTAATTAAACAACAATCAGCTGTGTATAAAAGGAGGTTTTTGAAACAAAATTATTATCTGATGAAGGTGGGGAGAATGCTCTCTACCGAAAGCGCTCATTTTTAATAAATTTAATTTCGTTTGCTGTTGGTGCAGATATCGTGTTTGGTGGTGTTTCCCCTTGTCAGCATTCTGCCTCTTGTGTGTATTTCAACAAGGTGCAGTGGTGGCTGCCCATGGGTGGGGATCTCAGTTCCCCTGTTGCCATCTGTGGGCTCATGGGCTTGCGTTTTCCAAACACCCTTCCCCGTCAATGTTGTTCACCCACCCCATGTGTCATATTCTGCCCCTGTATGCATCTTGTTTGTCTTGTCTGTTTACCTCCCCAACCTACCTCCCCAAATATGCCTACTTCCCCTACCCCACATTCCACTCTCACCTGAAAAAAAAAATTGGGCAATCTGCTCCACAAATAAATTACGCCCCATACATAGCTGCCATTTTGCACACATGTCCGCTGGACACATAAACTGAAATTTAATTGGCAGTACAACATACTTTGTTGTCCTCACCCCTCTCTCAGGGGTGGAAGGTTTTGAATTTCCATCCAAATTATTAGTATATACACAGCTGTTGCTGTTAAAGAAATGGGCAGCTATGGACCTTCCCTACACCTGTCTTGCACATCCCGAGCTGTCTTCCCTACTGTCTTTCCCTCTTTGTGCCCCTTTTTCACCACTTTCCTATCTCCCCATTTTCTTTTCTTTCAAAGAAATGAGCACGGGGTTAGCGGGTGTAAGCACTTTTAAGCAGTAGTTAGCAGGTTTGTGCGAGTGCGCATTTGTGTGTGCTTAGCTAAGCATCGCTCAAACCCGCACAAACCCGCTTACAACTGCTTAAAAAGTGCCTTAGTCACTCTGCATGTCTGTGCCCTTGTTCTGCTCAGCAGCAAAATAAAATACCTCTGTACAGACCTTGGACACACTAGACTGCATGAAGTACCACTGAGCCATGGTAAACATACAACAAACTGGTTCTGCAATCAATATATTATGCATCAGAATGAGTGAATGTAAAGGACAAATAGGAATGCCATAACACAAATCCTGTTCTGTGGATCCTTACCAGCAGTTCCTGTGGAATTGCATTACATGACTGTGAAAAGAGAACCAGTCATACTAGCAGGAAATAATGTTACAGCAGCACTTAACAACCCCCACACAGTATCATAGTAGGACAAACGCTAGCATATCTGATTAGGGCAGAGTACATACTTTGCAACTGTGACTACATTTCAGGCATGTCCCTGATTTTGAGACAGGTTTTAGCAGTGTCACTCTGAATCCCTCTGAAAGCTACTGAAGTTAGGCAGAAAGATGGTGAATTACACTTAATGAATAATGACAATAAGTAAGAGCTGGACACTGCTTGTACGTCAGGAAATGTGTATAAATCCATATGCTCTGTTTCTCTCAAAGTCCCAACTTAATGTCTCTAATATTGTAAAGGTGTACCTCACTTCTACCTACTTTTCCCTGAATCTGTTCAAATATGTACCTGACTGTTTGAGAGGCCTGGCAGAGGCAGTAACACACAGGCATATCAGCTATTCTGCTGTTACACACTGTGCAAATAGCTTTGGAAGGAGTTCCAGAAGCATACCCTTATGTAGGAGTACAACAGTGAAATACCAAGGGATGTAGCCATGTACTGGTAGCAACCAACTGTGACAATGCCATTGTTCCAGTGCTGAAAAGACTGGTGTGGTGCACAGACAAAGAATAACAGGCTAACCTCTGGCTACCATCTGGATAGGTCCACATTTGTGAGCTACGCAGACAGACTACTTGCCTTGGTAAACTAACAGGTACACAGCAACCCTTTAAGTCCAGCAAGATAAAGTTCACACATTAATACATAACGCTCTCTGTCCTTCTGCAACCCTACCCAAATGTAGAATAAACCTGTGTGTTCAGGGTCTACTAAGGATGTAGGTAGGCATACTCAGTACTGAAATTTGTCCAGTTTTCTTAAGCAGCCTGTGCTAATGTCAACACTAAAAAAGCAGAAACTGTTCAAAGGTGGCTAAATTAATATTCACAGTATAGCAATTCACAAACAGTTCATGTGCCAAATGAATACATTTCAATAACTACTTTTGTATGGCAGTTAATTGTATAAGTAGAAAAGAAACCACATAAACCCATGTATCTTGTGTTAGTATTTGTATGGGTGATTACAAATCTACACTGACAACTGTGTAGTGGCAGTGGCAACATCCAGGTCTGAGTACAACATTTAAATCTCTGGCTACAACCCTAGCTTCACATATAAGATGTATACCAACCTTCTGACTTACACAACAGTGTCCACAGCAAATAAGAATGGGCCCCACTTTGGAAAGCTGAAAGGGCTATGCCTACCTGATATAGCAATTTATAGCATTGGGTTTCTATGACAGTGAGTACTGCAATTACCACACAGCAGGCTGCATGCAATTACAAAATGGTGGCCACCAATCGGTGCAGAGGCCATCACATGCACATGTGCAGATACCTATAAAAGCAGGCTGTACCTGCTGGCCACACATGCAATCATCACATTGCAGATGCTGAGAGAGAGAGAGAGAGATAGAGACAGAGTCCGAGAGAAAGAGATCCACATACCCCCATCCACACCAGTGGAAAAAAAAAATTAAAACAATAAACATCTAAAATAAAGCCAAAGATACAACAAAGTGAAAACTACAAACACATACAAAGGAAAGGTATGTAACAAATATGTATTTACTGGCATGTAGTAGATGTATTTGAAGACTACTTTACATACTTTGAAACATCAATATGTGGCAGCAGTACGTATCTATGTACAGATGCCCTGCATAACTACTGCCATGGACAAATCAGTGTGTAGCTGTGTGCAGTGGGACATAACTGTGATATATGTAGCTCAGCATTAAATGGCAAACATCTGAGCCATGTCATCTCTGTTCTGTACAGTAGTGTGGACAATGGCTGTTTGCTGGTATATGACATGTGGTGGTTAAATGCTGTGGGTGTGATTTGTCAGGTTTGCATTGTCGCAGCCAGTGAGGCCTGCTAAAGTCACATGGGCTGAGAACACCTTAAATGCATTTCGCACAAGACTGTGCAATATCATTACATAACTGTATACCTCCCAAACTTTGCATAATTGAGATTCCCACCATGACAGGTGGACTGTATATGTGCCTATATGTATATCTATATGTGCACCAATGAATGTTTATATGTATGTGTGTGTATATATATAGATATATATATATATATATATATATATATATATATATATATACATAGATATATATATATATATATATATATATATATATATATATACATATATATATATATATATATATATATATATATATATATATATATATATATATATATATATATATATATATATATATATATATATACACACACACACACACACACACACACACACACACACACATATATAGATAGATATATATATATAGATATATATAGATATATATATATAGGCAGGGAGAGACAGAGTCACATTTACTGCGACAGATGCCTGGTGACAAAGCCATGGCCTCAAGCTCAATGTCTGAAATACATTAGCATCCCTTTGGCTAAAAACTCTGTACCCATGAACTACCACATAGGTGGTAGTCAGCATAACACCGACAGTGTGATAAGAGACCATGGGACACAGGTGAACAGTAGTTTCACCCTTGATAATCACAGTGACACACTAGTCATGTAATCTGTCCACATGGCACACCTCATCACAAAAGCTGTGTCATTGCGGGGAAAATAGGTCAGTGTTCCCCTCTACTCATCACTCACAAAACCCATTATAGAGTACAATGCCCCTTCTGGTATGTACCTCACAAGACGTCTACAGCAACTGGAAAGGCCACAAACATATCTCACAAAGTGTAATACTGTCCTCAAACAGGTGCCCTATGCATACCGTTTCACCAAACCACAGCTACATTGTGTTGCATACCAGCAACCCAGAGGTGACCCCTGCCTAATATACAGTGCTATGTCAAATCCAGAGCTGTTGTACATGCTCCACGTAAACAGATCACTATCCCTATGAGCTACACGCTCTACGGACCTAAAGCTTGTCACCACAATAGACAGAACATGCTGGAGGGATAGATTCCTTTCTCAGAGACATCCCATACTGTGGAAAAATCTACCTAGCAATAGCAAACAAAGCTCCTCAGTAGCACCCATCATGAATAGTCTTGATGATTGGATGTGAGATAGGAATTACACCCCGGGAATCACCTCTGTGGCTCTGCTTGACAGGGACACATGGAACTAAATTACTTGGGTGTCAAAGGCCAGGGTACCATCTGGCTAGGCTTCTATAGGCCTTAGGGCCAATAGCCTATAACCTACCTTTGAACCAATACACATCCACATGTACTTGTTGCAATAGTTGCTATGTGAGGTTGACTGAGTGTGATGGTGAATGTGTTGGTGAATGTGTCACAGTTGTGTATATGTGGGATAGCTTATTGGGAAATTGTTTCTGTCATGGTATTATGTGTCCCATCTCTGATCCCAGCAAAAGATGTGTATGCTAATGCTTGCCGGAAAAAGCAGTATGGCATACAGTCCGATGTAGTCCCCTTGTGTTAACTGGCGTGTACCACTGGAGGATGAAGCAGTGCATGTATGCTCATTGATTGGTACTGCTGGTGAATCAAACCCCTGTATGAACTGTAGTACGACCTGAAGATGTAGGCCTAAACAGCACAGTATGGTGTATGTCCACATTGCTTGGAAACACTGTTCTGTGTATTCCCTGTAGTCCTCACAGATTACATACCTCAGACATAAGGGTTTGTAAGTACTGACACACTGTATGGTACACACATAAAGCTCATCTGGGTTGCCATACATCTGTGTCCTGTATGTATGTCTGATGTGTGTGTGGGTATGCCTGTAACATGCCCCGGTCATATATGTGTTACAGGATATAAGTGTGTATCTAGCAACATGTATAGTCTAGTACAGCAGTATGCCTCCTATATTCACGAATGTGCACATATTGTAGGCAGGGGGTTTCCATCAAAAACTAGTGTGGTATACTGGTAATACTGTAAATGGACTTTACAATCATTGCAATGGATTACATATGTTGTTATGCATTAGCTGAATATATACCTACTGTAGTTAGGTGGTGCATTGTGTTGCATACAGTGTGCCATGTACTGTTGCATAGTCTTACATTGTGGTTTATCTTTGTTGCTGTGCAGAAAATGTTTTAATATATAGAGTGTGTCAGGCAGTGTCAGTCAGTTGTGTGTTGAGCAGTGATATGTGTTATTGAAATTGGGTATCCTCTGACAGACAATAGTTTGCTATTTATGGCAGTTCAGTGATATCTGTACTGTAGAATGTAAAGTGTGCCACATGACTTGCTCACACATATTGTTTTCATGTCTTCCAGGGCCATGTCCCACCATCGCAATCCTGCATACAGCCATGCAGAGGGTGAGATTCTAACAAACTGTCTCATTGAACAATGCAACCTGCTCTTTTCAAGAACCAGCCAGGACCAGCATGAGTGGACTGCACTGTGGCAAGATGTTGTCCGTAGGATAAATGACATAGGCATGCATAACCGGACTTATGAGCAGGTACGACATCACTGCAGTGATTTACTCAGACATGTCCGGCAGCATGCGTCTGATGTCTGTAGGCAACAGCTTGCCACAGGTGGTGGGGTTGCCACTCATCTTCCCCTCACCAGAGTGGAGGAGCTGCTCCTGAGCCTGTGGAGCACCCAGCCAACAACAACAACAGCACACATGCATTATCATGGAGGCCGGAGCCCCCCAGCAAGTTCACATGGAACGTGCAGGTAAGTTGGCTTAACTGTAGACTACTGTTACCTCTATTGTTAGATCATGCATATGTGAGATGTGTACTGTGTAGTTAGAAGATGTGGAGCCTGATGTTGTTCAATACTGATAATTTGGAACATGATGTGTAGGCCTGTGACCATCAACCATTGTGCTACTGTAATATTGCAAAGCCACAGTAGCAATGTCACAGTTGTTGCCACTGACAAACTGTTTCATATCCTTGTAGGTCCCTCTGGTGTGACAGCAAGGCAGCAGACCCATGCTGGTGAGTGTGTTCTACATTTAATATTGCTAATAAAATGTGCATGTCATAGGTGAGGTGTAGGCCATGTACACATGTAACACCCCTATGCATAATGCATGCTGTGCATATTTGCTGTGAGACTATGCACATCTCAGTAACATGAGTGGTTGCCTCAAACACATGCAATACACAGAGCATCCCAAACAATTGTGGCTACACTATAGTGGACATTGGGTAGGCAGTCGATACACATGCACACGACATACACAACTCCGTCATACGCAGTACATGTTAATATGCTACACATGGCATATTCAGACACACGCTGTAAGGTCACACTCCAGTATCCCAAATATCATCCACACAGCACACATAATATACCTGAGGGGTAGAGGCCTATCATGGGGCAGTGCGATACTCTCCAACACACAACACATTCATGTTAGGCAATGCTCCCTATTGGGCACCTTACAAACCCATGTAACAAGTGGCTGTGAAATGGTGAATGCAGCCATGGTACTGCAGTTCCAGTACAGCATGGTATGTGCCGGTCTGCAACACATTAGTAGCCTTGAGTGACCACATGAAGCTGCATGATGATGGCTCATGGTACTACACCCCATCCAGTTACAGTGACCACAGTACCACACATAGAATTAATTGCTATGCACCTCAATGTTCTGTGTGTGCAAACATATGCACCGATACACATTATGCATAGCAATCACCATTTGTACAAAGTGACACATATATGTCATGTAATGCTATTGAGTGTATAGGTCACATGACACACACTGTGTATGTGTGAAGTTTAACGTTGCAGTTGTGTTGTAGCATGCCATGTCATGGCTGGCACTGGCATGTCCACAATATGTCCTACACTCACCATGACCACTGTACAATGGCTACATTGAGCAATGGTATTACAGCAGGTATACATGCACCACTCATCCTGTGTGTATACATAGCATGCATGTGCTAAACCTGTGTCCACAATCATCTGCTAAAGACACAGATGCACTAATCAGAAATGGATATCTATGTTACACACAGATACACATCCAGCCATGGTATGTATACCTGTGAGTGATGGTGCACAAGACATTGCAGAGCTTTTAAGACTTGCACAGCAATGTTGTGTCCATGTACACATTGTGTTCCAGGGTGAGACCGATCACTGAACAACACACATGCATCAAAGCCATGTATACTGTTATTAGCAAGGGCTGTCTACACATGCACTGCATGCTGTTGAGCAACACACGTCCTGCATGCTGACACGTGTGATATAACTGTTTGCTTTGTGATACTGTACCCCACCATCACCCGCTATTGAGTATGTTCTGGATTGCTGGTGGTGTGTGTGTGTGTGTGTGTGTGTGTGTGTGTGTGTGTGTGTGTGTGTGTGTGTGTGTGTGTGTCTGTTTTAGTGAGGAGTGCATTTGTGTTCATGTGTGCATGTGTGCATGTGTTCATGTGTGCATGTGTGCATGTGTGCATGTGTTCATGTGTTCATATGTGCATGTGTGCATGTGTTCATGTGTTCATGTGTGCATGTGTGTGCATGTGTGCCGACATTATGTACAGGTCGTAAAGTGTGTTTCCTGTCTTCCTCTCACAGGTGCTGACTTTGGGCTGGTTCAATGCAGCGGGCAAACCAATGTAACTGAGCAAAATAGTGATGATGATGATAGGTGTGTTGTGGCACAGGCATGTTTGCCAGGGTCTGTCGTTGGGCCACCAATCGACAGTACACAAGTTTCCACACCATCCATGCACACAGTCATACTGCCAATACATCCATCACCATTGCCCTTAGCTGAGGGACAGCATACAGCCAGCATTGGCCAGGGCAGTATGGTATCCATGGCACATGCATCCCAACACAGCAGCCATACCCAGATGTCTGAATGGATACCACATAGGCAGATGTCCAAGGATTCTCAACGGAGCACTGCTGCTCATCATGCCACTGGCAGACGTGCCACAGGTCTGACAATGTCACTCATGTTCCAGGCTGTCATGGAGGCACAGGCATGTATGGAACGGTACACCAGACAGGGACTAAGGGCACAGAGGGCACACAACACTGCCGTAATTGACAGTATCCATGACCTAGCAGGTGCCATCCGTCATTACACTGAGGTCACGGATAGATGTTGGGGAGAGACATTAGATGTACTCTGCAATGTCATGTTCATGTGTCAGGACAGTGCGGGACAGTTGAGTCATCGATGTGGACGTATGCCAGCAACATCAGCAGCTGGCAGTCACCACAGACATCCCACAAGTCACAGCCGCTCCCATAGTGCCAGTACCAGCCTCTGCACCGTTGGGGGTGGGCTGTCAATACAACGTCCTAGAAGACCATGTGCACGTGGCTCTGGACAGTCCCAGCAGGGACCTGGGTCCGGTGTACATCCATCTACCTCTGGGGATAGTACCCAGTCTGGCTTAGTACCTGACAGTGTCAGTAGCACCCCTGCCAGGCACAGGTACCGTATCCATGGCCAGAGACAACAATCTGTAAAGCCTGGCAGGTACAGTCTGTGGCTGTCCCACAAATACCCATATATGGCAGCCACATGGTGGAACTGTGTGCAAGCAGACACACACACAGGAACCAGACACCTAGGGCTAACACATACCCGCACACTAATCAACATGGGCCCATAGCACTACTCTTGCTCCTCACACACACACACACACACACACACACACACACACACACACACACACACACACACACACACACACACACACATACATGTCGATTGGATGGCTCACTGTAGGTCTCTGGCAAACCAACAATACACCCTGTGCATATGATGAAATCTGTGCCACCTCCTGTCATCTGTAACATCGATGCAGGAACAGGCTACCATGGTGCTGATGCACAGGGTGACTTTAAAGCAGTACAGCAATGTTACCATGTTGTCAGCAGTAGAGTGTAATGATATGCTTGAAGGTGTAGCTGAGTAGGCATAATGCATTAAAGCTATGAATGTCATTGTAGTATTGTATACACCAGTGTTAGTTAAAATAGTGTATTGTCCGCCCACATGCCACTTGGCTGATGTGTGTAGTATTGGCAGCATGTGTTAGAGAGTGGACAGTATGTGTGGGATGTGTGTAGCACAGATTTTCAGGTGTACATCTGTGAACATGGTGGAGGTGCACTGTCTGCATGTATGTGCATAGTGGACACATGGGCAAGGTGACATGCCCTGTATTACACAGTAACACTACATAGTTTGTATTGGTGGCCAGTATGCATTGTACTACACACATTTCGGAACCTGACTACACATGTGTGTATGACATGGTTTGACACTGTGCTGTGGGTGATACTGTTACTATCTGTCATTGTTCTGCATTCTGGTAGTATACATAACTTCAACAGCCTGACCATAACCAATCGTTAGATGATGTCTTCACAACTGACACACAGCTGTAGGACACACAGCAAAATTTGCATCCTTCAGGTACTATACTATGCCAGTAACCAGTGGTATTCACCTGCACCCATTACTGAGACCCCTCCTGTCTGGCATATAGCTCTCTTAGGTATGAGCAATCACAGTAGGGATATGTCCGTCCACATCTGGTAATGCATACTGTAGCCTATAATGCATTTTCTAGATGACACACACATCCTCCACAAGGGTACCATATAGACAGATAAGTGTTGTCAAACCCATGCTGTAAAGCTATTATCCAGACTAAGCATAGTCATCCACCTTTACGGAACATAGTATCCCTACAGTACCACATAGGTAGTAGCCACCAACATGATGAACAGGTACCGATGTGTACATGCAACCAAGTGTTACGTCATCTCTCCTTTAATAATCAAATTTCCTAAGATTTTTTGAAATACCTCGGTGGATCACATAAGCAATAAGGGGTTTGCATGCATATCCACAAAGGTTGTTGTACACCTATAATGAATAGCCATCATTGACAGACTTTGCTGCATTAGAACTGGTCTAACATATACCTCGGCCATAAACCCTCACTCACACAATTCAATGGTAACCGTAATGAGTGTGTGTGACACGGATGACCTAGGCCAGGAATCACTGCAGTAGCTGGCCTTGTCGCAAGCATACAGATGTGACCTAATATCTGGGAAGCAGCAGCATGGTCTGGCAAAGTTGACAGTTATGTCCTTGGAGACAGCAGGGTTCACACACATGCAATAATTGAGGTAACATGTATGTATATGTATTTTCCGCACAGCTACCTCACATGTGCAATGCATACTGACATGTCATACAGTAGTAAAAGCAAAACCCACTACACATTGATCAACAGTGCCACACACATGGAGCACACACACTCACCGAGTGCCAGATTCAAACCCCTACCTAACTACTTCCTGATACTAGAGCAGTACGCATTAACACGGCGTGCTATACACATTACTGGGATGTCTTATTTCTACAGATATTTTTGTAAGATGGTGACATCATCGGACTTGACAAAGATAAGTATACCACTTGTAAGGTGTTCTACTACTCTACAAAAAGGTTTCTCCTCCACAAGGTTATTATATACAAACACACAGGTGTCATGTGCAGGATTCAAACCTCTACCTAACTTTGTGTATGATACTACAGGAGTGCGCATTTACACGATGTGCTATACACATTACTGCACGTTTTCTATTCCACAGGTATGTTTGAAGGATGGTGAAATCATCAGACCTGACAAAGATTGGTATAACACTTTTAAGGTGTATGTGTACTCTCCAAAAAGGTTGCTCCTCTCCAAAGAGATCACACACAAACAGACACACACACCTGTCAAGTGCAGGATTCAAACCTCTAACTAATTGGTTTATGATACTACAGAAGTACGCATTTACACGACACACTATACACATTACTGTGAGTTATATTTTCCACAGGTATATTTGTAGGTTGGTGACATCATCAGACTAGACAAAGTGGATTACATTAGGTGACATTGGGTGGGCTACATAGAAGGAGTGTCTAAACACTTTGGCCATGTGATCATCACAGCAGAGTGTTCTATCTAACTGTGTCCTCATGGCCTTCATGACTTTATCCATACATACTGGAGTACCACCTATGTGGTAATTTGTTTGCACTTTGTTTTAACAAAAGGGGATGTCTATGCATTGTTTGCCATTCTTCTTGGGGCATTGTTTTGACGCCGGGTATCTGTCTCAGTAAGCCCGTTCTGGAGGATGTGTGTGTCAGCCATAGAGTCGATTATGGACCACAGTCAGCAGTCATCTGCAAACCTGTTCAGCCATACTCCTCCCATGCTTACCTGTACCTCTGAGCAGTGTCTACTGAACAGGTGGGGTCCCAGGGCCAGGACCTGTGGGATGCCATTTGTGACTGTCTTAGAGTCAGACATGGCACCCGCAACTCTGAACATGTGTGTTGGATCTGTGAGCCACTTGGCCACACATCCTGTGACATAGCTGTTGATGTTCAGGCTGGTAAGCGTGTCCATGATGACGGAGTAGGGAATGGTGTAAAAAGTCCTTAGTGAGGTCCAGGTGGGCTGTGTGGACTACTTTCACCTCCATCTATGTCCTTTGTAACTGTTTGTTGTAAGTCAACTATGTTTAGGAGGCAGGGTCTGCCTTTAGCAAGGTGGGGTTGTGTAGAGTCCGGTGTCTGGAGGTCCCCAGTGTCACTGTTTATGGGTTCCATGTCAATTTGCTCAATAGCTTTGTAGACCAGGCTGAGTAGACGTATAGGGCAATGGTTTCCAGGTTCTGTTGTGGCATCCCCTTTGTGGGGCTGGATGACTGTTGGTGTAGGCCATTCTTTGGGTACATACCCTGTGGTACGATTGAGTCTGGCCAGTGAATGTAGGTGAGGGTGTGGTTCCTTTTGTGCCTAGTGTAAGACGCAACCTGGGACACCATCCAGTCCCATTGATGCTGTGTTCTTGGCTTTGGAGAGGGCTGTCCTTACCTGCATGTCCATGATGTCTGGGGCTCTGCATCCTTCTGTGATGGACACAGGCCCTTTTGGGGGTGATGGGGTGAAATTTGCACTGAACTTGTCCCCCAGGATGTGGACAATGAAAGCTGGTTCAGTTTATTCCTTGCCATTTATCAGTAGCTGACAGCATATTTGGAAGTTGACACCTACATGTGTGGTATAGCTACCTCAGGCTTGTGGTTGTCATTCTTACAGTCTTTGGCAATTTGTCTTTTGAAAGTGTCCCTGAATTATTTTATGAGTGATAATTTCTTCTTCCTAATAATGCTCAGCGATGCCTTTCGTTTACTGAAGTTGGCTCTATCAGGTGTTAATTTCCTCCTTCTGTTGTCTAGCTTATTTATGGGCAACAATGACCGGATTGTTTTCTTATTTTTGGAGAAGTGCATCATGGTTTTATTTGTGATGTCTCGATCCATGCATCCCTGTAGATGCTCATAGGATTCACTTGTAACTGATTTGGCGGATTGTATACCATTATCCTACAGCAAGGGGTCTTTGGAACTTTCCACTTTTGTCTTGGGACATGTGCAGTTTGCTTTTGAAAATGTCTTCATGGTGGTTTCATTTACTGGGTGAGGGGGCGGGATGTGGATGTCCAGTGTGATTACTTTATGATCTGATATTACCAGCGAGGGCTTTATCTCTGTTGTGGAACACTGGTACCCCATGTTGGTGATGATCATGTCCAATATGGTCACACCTCTAGTGGGCATGGTGACCAGCTGTTCCAGGGTGTTAGAGCTTTTAAACTCTAGGAAACATTGGGCAAAGGGTGTTATACACAATTAATTCTCACACTCGCTATTTGGGTAGTTGTAATCACATCATATAATGGTGTTTGATAGGATCTCTATATTTTCCACTGTTCTCAGGAATACTGAGTGAAGTTCCTGTGACAAGGTAGGTGATCTGTAGCAGGCTACAATCTGATGAGCATCTTTGCCCAATGTTAGTTGCACTTCCATGGTCTCCAAGGACTCATGCTGTGCCACTAACCTGAAGGTGTGGGTATCCATATGGTAAATGGGTACACCCCTTCATTTTGTATTTCACTCATGGTTTTGGGTACAAAGGTCAGGGAGATTGTGAATGTTTTATGTAGAGCCTGTCCAACAGCTCTGCGTTTACATAGCTTTGTATGTTAGGCAGTAAACACATCTGAGTAGGTGATATGCAAGGGAGTACAGATGGAGCATTTTGAGATAGTCTGTGTATGGCATGTATTTCTGGCCACTAATGCTCTTTGTGAGGTATTGCTGCAGGCTTTGCAGTTGTTGTAGTTGCCTTGTGAGGTACATAGCAAAAGTGTCATTGTACTCTATTATAGTTCTAGTGAGTGATGAGTAGTGGGGAACAATGTCCTCTTCCATTCTGCATGAGACACATTTTGTAATGAGGTGTGCCACATAGCAGGGTTTCATGACTACTGTGGGGATGTGATTATCCCACTTGTGTCCAGTGTACACCTGTGACCCAAGGTCCCTTGTCACACTTTCAGTGTTAAGTATACTACTGCCTATGTTGTAGTTATTGGCTACAGAGGTTTGAACAAAGGGGATGACAATGCACATTTTGCCATTGAGCTAGAGCCCATGGCTTTAACAACAGCCATCTGTCTCAGTGAGGCCCTTTTGTAGGATGTCCACATCTTTAGTGTTTACAGTTATGGCTCCTAGTTTGCAGTCCTCTGGTAACATCTGTAGCCACAGACCTTCCTTGTTATGGTTTACTTCAGGGAATTTGATACTAAACAGGACAAGACACATGACTGGACCTTGTGGTACTGCACTCATCACTGGTCCAAAGTCATACTTGGAGTCTGCTACTTTCACAGTGTGTGTTCTGTCAGTAAGCCTGTTGGCAACCCATCTTGTGACAGCACTTTATACCTAGTTTAGTGGGTTTATCTATATTTCCAGAGTGTGGGGAGGTGTTGTAAGCTGTGGCAGGATCAACATAGCCTGTGTGAACCACCTTACCCTTGTCAACGGTTCTGTTGACTGCTTCAATGTCATCTATCAGGTTTAGGTGACATGATCTGCATTTTACAAAGTCAACATGGTTGTGGTCCAGGGTTTGGGGATTACAAATGTGATTGTTTATATGTTGTATGATGATACATTTCATGGCCTTGAAGAGCAGTCTCGTCAGGCTGATTGGGGGCTAGTTCCTGGGGTCCGTGGTGTCTCCACCCTTGTGTAGTGAGATAACCATCACTGTGCACCATTCAACAGGCACAGAGCATGAGGTGAGGCTATGACTGCACATGGTATGTCAGTGTGGTGCCTGTTAGTTCTGTGGTTTGTGTGGAACACAGCCTGTTTAGTTATCTGGCCCCATGGCTGCTATGATACTGGCTTTGGAGAGTGTTTTTTACCTGTGTAGCCATGATGACAGCAACCTTGCAGTCTTCCATTATAGAGGTATGCTCTTTCATGGGTGAGAGGGGGGTACAGTTAACAGTGATCCTATCTGCCAGGATGTTGGCAATATCAGTTGGGTCTGTATATTTAGTGCCATTGAGCTGTAACTCGGTACAGATCTGAGTGTAGCCATGACATGGACCTGTCTGTTGGGCATAGATCTCCTGAGTAGACAGTATGCAACAGAGTACAGATTGGGTTACATTCAGTCTTGTTGCATGGGGCAACTGTTTGAGGCCAGTAATCGTCTTGTTAGGGTACTTCAGTAGTCTTTCTGTCTGTTGAACGTGTCTGATTCATCGCAAGTGTGTTGTGGTACTCTCCGATGGGTCTGATGACTGATGAGTACTGGAAACCTCCTTTGACCTACATGCACAGACTTTGGCAGTTTATGTGAACACATTGCATGATTTTCTGACAACTTTGTGAATGTGTTTCTGGAAGTAGAGATGTCTATCCACATTTGTCCATAGATCCCTTATTATCACCTCCGTATTTGGTGTGTGAGCATGCCCAGTATGACCTTTCAGTACGTTGTTGCCTGACATTTGCTTTGTTTTCTAAGTGTGTGAGCATGTCCAGTATGACCTTTCGGTGTGATGCTGAATGAAATCCACTACATTTGTTGGAGTGTGTGAGCACGCCCAGTATAGACATTTATACTATATGTGTATGGAAAGTCAAGCTGTAGCTTTACAGCAGGGCTCACCTTTGTGTCATAGATCAACAGGGATCATGCTGTGCCTGCAGGGCTTCCATGAGACACTTTGCATAGACTTATCAACATTACTACATACAGGGGGGACAGCTATTCTTTGTACATTTCTACCAAGGGGCACACTTGCTTGTTACTGTGGGTGTACATAGGATGAGGGTTTCACCTGACACTTATACACATTTGCTATGAAAGCACTGCTATGTACCGTACACCATTTCAGTCTGTACTGTTGCCTATCATACTGGCTTGAGGCATACTACTGTGCTACATATCCTAGTGTCCAATTTCATGTATATTAGATTGCAACTTCATAGCCTACACTACCCTCATCACACCACCTGGCCTGATGTTCTCTGTCTGCATAGGCCTGTAGGGGAGGTTACCCATATGCCTTTTTAGGGACATGATACAGCATTTCTTTATGATTGCATTACTGTACAATTGTCCTGCTGTGTCTGTGCCACTGAAATCATGGCTTAGTGGTTCAGTAGTGTGACTATAGTGCACAGTATCCTGGGTTTGAGCCCTGTCACTGCTTTTTATTTTCATGCTGGGCAGAGCAGAATGGTTAAGGAACAGTAGAGCAAATATGAGCATGTTTACCTGACTTTGCTCAACTTTGCACGACTATGCCCAACCTTGGCTAACATTGCTCAACGTTGCCCAACATTGTGGTAGTTAGCACGGGTGATTTTGTTTACGTATACTAAATATTGGTAAATGCTGCTTAGCACTGCTTTATATTGCTTAAAACATGGCAATCATGCCTCCGGTGGTGCTGCAGGGTTGTCTTTGTCGGATGCACATACTACACTCCCTATACATGTTTGGAAACATGTAGTGTCAAGTTAGGCATCCCTTTTATTTTATGTGCGAGTCAGAGAGAGGTATAATTTCCAGGGTTCCTACTGAGCCAGTGTATGAGCTATGCGTTGCCTCTTTGCCAAGGCCAGGGCATACTGGGCACACCTCCTTCTGCCTACTGGGGCAGGCTGAGGTGGTTCCTCCTCCAAGTCACGCTGTGCCTGTGCAGGCCTTGGCAATGCTGGGGGGCTGTTTGGCCCTGCCTCATGCTGTTCCTGCTGCAGCTGTTTTCACAGGATCATATTGTGTAGCATGGCACATACCATGACAATTTGGGTACATGTAGTTGGTGAGTACTGCAAGGCTCCACCGGATGTGTCCAGGCACCAGAACCGTGACTTGAGCATCCCAAACACACGCTCGATTACATTTCGTGTTTGTGCATGTGCCTCATTATGGAGTTCTTGTTCAGGTGTGTGTGCATTTCTGATGGGTGTCATCAGCCACGGCTCCAGTGCGTATCCAGCATCCCCCACTAGGTGACCATCAGGGATGTCCCCATTGGCAAATGCCTGGTACAGCTGCATCAGATGCCAGATATGGGAATCGTGGTAGCTTCCAGGGCAGCCAGTGCACACATTCAGTATTATGCCCTGGGAATTGCACATGACCTGGCAGTTGATGGAGTGGAAGCCCTTGTGGTTGATGTAGGCCCTACCCCACTCACCTACTGGTGCTTTGATGTATATGTGCGTGCAGTCAATTGCGCCCACTACCTCTGGGTATTCCACTATTTGCTGGAAGAGTCGCATATTGCTGGCCAATACCTCATGGAAATTGGGGAACTATACATGATCACCGACATGTGCTGACATGGCATTCAGGAACTCGTGCAGTACCCTGGATGCTGATGCCTGTGAAATCCCCATCATATCAACTGTTGGTCTCTGGAAGGTACCTGTTTCTAGTATTCTTAGGCCAACACATACCTTGGTTTCCACCGGGATGGGTTCACCTCTGTTGGTTCTGTGTGTGAGGCATGGCCTGCACAGCTCAACAATTTGCTGCAGGAGCTCTCTGTCCACTCTATAGCGCTCCACAATCTCCAGCTCATGTAGCTTCTGGTAGGTTACCCTGGGTCTGTAAACTCTTCTCTGTCTCCTCACTGTGGGTTGCTCAGCAACATCCGCAATGGCACCACCCTCAACATCTTGCACATGTTGCCTTATAATAGCAATGGCAGCCCCTAACATTTTTTTTTCTCAGTTAAGCTTTTTAAGTTTTCACTTCTCTTTGTATACTGCAGTGTTTCTGAGTAAAACATGGTGGAATGTTGTTTGCAGAGTTTTAAGTGCTGGGCTGGGCTGGGCTAGTGGACTGCCTGTGTAATTGGCTGATTCTGATTGATTTTACCTGGCAGCTCTGCTAGTTCTCCTTGATGAACTTTCTACTACTACTTTTCCTTCCTTTTCCCTTTTCTGTTTCCACAGGGGACGGTGCCGCGCAAACAAGTGCAAACACGCGCACACGAGCGCACACGCGCGAACACAGCCTTACACAGGCTTACACAGGTTTAGGCGGGTACACATCCACGCACACAGGCTTACACAAGCTTACATGGGCACACACACGCGCACATAGGCTTAGACGGGTGTGCAAGCGCTCACACGTGTGCACACAGTGTGAGCATCTTTGCAAGAAACTTTGGCTGTAGCCACAGCGTACACCTTCAGTTTCTTGATGTCAGTTCAGACATCTGTAGACACGCCTCTTCCAGTCCTGTGTAACTCACAGCAAACACATGCCACTCTGCTCCAATAAGCTTACAGTTTTTGATACAATACCCCCTCATGATGTCACCTATCTACTACTCTGATAATCCCCTAATCCTACACTTACACTCTAGGGACATGGTTCACATGGCAGGGAAAATTGGGATTCACTATCCTTAGACTCATTTGCATAGGATTGCCTACTAATGCTTGGTTACATCTCTCACACTGAGCTTCCCCCCTTAGCAACCACTACTCAGTAGCCATGTTGTCTTCAGCCTGCCACTCACTTGCATGGCAGATGGATATTTGTAATAATATGCCTATTTTTGGCTTTTATTTTTTATTTATTTATTTTTTTTTAAAACGCCGCACATTTGCCGACGCTGCACTACGCTTAAACATCGGGGCTCGGGGAAAAAAAAATTATTACTTTTTTAAATTTTTTTGCAGCACATCTAAATGCCAATAGCCTTATATTTGGCCATTGGCATGCTTCCTCAACTGGATGCATCCTTTATTTGGAGCTGTCATTGCTCCGTTTTGCTATTTGCAGAACGGTCCTCAGTTACCAACCGAATACATTTCTGCAAATAACACTACTCTTACTCGGACAGGTTAGTATTTCCTGGATCACAAATTTACCTCATTTGCATAGCTTTCAGCAGCAAATGAGGTAATTTGCATAACCTAACACTGTCCGTGCAAGAGTAGTTTTAGGAGCTCTCATGCACACCCCTGCTGGGTGTTCCTGGATCGCTCGGCAGACATATTGGTTTCTGGAGTCTTACACTACTCTTAGACTCTGTGCAAGCCTTCGTAAATCCGGCCCAATGTCCCTGCTCTACAAATAGAAAAATGGATACTAATGCAGAAGTAAGTGAATCATTATAAATAACATTAGTATGCAATTATTAACTAGTGAATATAAACGAAAACATTTGTTTAGTAGTTATCGTAATTCTGCAGCTGTTAAACTAAAACACTTATAGTTCACAAACAGTAGACAAATCTGGCAGTTAGTGCACATAATTAGGTTCTAACCTGTGTCCTCTAGTTAACAATTTAGAGTTTGAGTTCTTCATCTTCCATTTGTCTACTTTGCAAATCCAAGCGATCACCTTAACCAGTTAGTGCTCTTGAAATATGACACTTGTGTCCAGTGGGCTATTTATGTTAACAAGTGTATAAAACATAAAAGAGCTAGCAATCTCTTCAGAATTCTAACTGTATACTCATCTTTGACATTAGAAACAGAATATCTCTTAGAACACATTTTTCAATTTATAGTTGCCTTCCATTTCTTACTCATAGCACTTGTGTTCTTTTAGATATTATGAGTATCTGTCACCCAGTAAGTACCTATGCAAAATATCACTTCAAGTTTGATTTGATTTATTGATCTAAGATGTTCTCTAAGAAAATAAGGCCCAAACTTTGACCCATAAAAGGAAGTTTTATCATGTTTTATGGAAAATGTACATGTTTTCAATGATCTGATGATGTAGTCCTATTCTTAGTAAGCCTCTGAAAAAGATCTCCTCATTAAATGATTTTTTGACTGACAGCTCATAAGTCCCAGCTACTCAGAACAATTTAAAGCTGCTGATTGGCTATGAGCCAGCTCAACATTAGATTAGCACAGCACTGGGACACATACCTTTTCTAGCAGACATTTATCACTCAGCAAGGAAAGTGAGGTTTCATTGCCTGATCTGTATTGATCGGCTGCACTCTTATAATGGATTTTCTTTTGAGAAGCTGTAATATTTAACTCATGCCTTACCATATGCCTCATCCTTTCATTTAACAGCTTAAAAGAATCAGATCATTCTTTTACTTTTTCCAAGAAAGACCTAATTGATCTTATTCCAAATCTTTATTACATCTAATAAATGCACTTTTGTCTAAACTGAAATGTATTAAAACGTTGCACTGTATCACCATGCCAAAGAACCATTGACATTTAGTTATGAAATATGTTGCAAGGTGTGAGTTTCTGGAAAAAAAAGTAGTGTTAGAATTAAATTTCTGTTCATATTTTGTTTACTAAGCTGCATTGTAAAGGCCTGCACTGCAGTTATTGCCCTCATTAATCTTCCCACTGAATTTTTGCTACAGAATAAGGGCTATAAACTATAAAGACATGATGAAGCACATCCTTAAATATTAAATATATGAATAAAGCGGTCAAAATGCATTAACATTAGAGGCCTTGAATTTAATATATCTTAAAACATGCCTTCACTACTGCTGATACTACAGTCTGAACATTTGGAGTAGAGTGAGATGTGAGGATCTATATCATATTCTCTGCACAAACATTTATTTATAAATAAATTACATTACGAATATATGTACGCAAAAAGCTGAATGAAACTTTTATTCAAATCTTAAAATAATACTGAGGAATGTTTTAGATCTCTGTAACTAAAAACAAAATATAAATTCTTTGTGTTTATAGGTGTTTGGATGCAGGTATTAAACTAAGGAGTTGCTAATGACCTTCATTCTGTAGTCCTCGGTTTAAGTCCCTCAATCCCAACATGCTTCTTAATAATGCTGAACAAACCAGTTAACCAGAAAATGCTCTTGAGTCACAGGTGAAAAGCTGCATTTCTCCTTATTGGATCCTTAACCTCTTTTTTATCATTTTGTATGTGGGGTTAGGGTGTCACATCAACAGTGACAATCTAGAACCACTGGGTCTGCTTATTATCTTTATCTTGTTAAACAAGTAAATAAATAAAAATGTAATAATAAAAATGGACATCATAAACCATATTCAGTAGTACTATCACAAGACTTATAAAAATAAAGATGATCCGTTAAGTACCTCTCCATTTTTCGCTAAACATGACTGAGTTTCTATTATATTTTGTTAAAGGAAAGAACAATTGTTATTTCTTTCTTTCTTTCTTATTTATTTTTGAGCAGGTATGTGGACTAGACTGTAAGGGCTAATCTCATGTTAAGTTACATACTAGTTATGAAAGAGAAATCATTAAACTTGTAAATGGAATATAATCAGTGGTCATAGAACAAGAAACAATTGTCACCACCCTAGTAGACATGCAAGCTGGCTCACTGTCTAAAACCCAGCTCTTGCAATAGGAGAACAAATAATATAATGGAAACACATCTTGAGAAATGAATGGGTCATAGGTCTCTCACCTATCTCAATAATATGTGGTACTCAGTGTCAGTGGAACAAATAGGCAAGTTGGGTAAGGGTACTGGAGCCACAGGACAAATACCTTAGGATATTAAAAAAAAAAAAAAACCATAAAATGTCATTAACCTTCCTATAACCAAACAGTCTAAACTCAGAAATACAATAAAAGTAAAAGAAAAAAAAAAAACATAAATTTCAGCAAAGTGGCAGCAGCTTCAACAGTAAACACTTAGCTACATGATGCTTAAAAGAAAAAAGGAAACTCACTTGGTAAGGAGTAATGTGTGATGGGGTAGTCATTATTTAATTGAAAATACAAGGCTAAGGAATCTCAGAGGCAGGTAAGAAGGACAAAATCTGGGATTCAGTAAACTCCATATAGTTTACATGTGTGTGCGGTGATGCACAGTGAACAGCAGTGTTCATTGCATATTCATGCTGTGCACCATGTTTAAACATAAATAAGCACCGTTTTCTGGCTGGCTACAGCGCTGCTGGCCAGGAAACTGTGTAAGCCAACATGCATAGCAATTTTGTTTAAGTCAGAGCACAGAAGGTCTGTGGTTTTGCACAGAATGCCACAATCATCACCAGGGCATAGCAGACAATAGTTTTCATCACTCTCAATCTCTTAGTGCAAGACATCTGGATAAAGCCCAACATAATGGAGGACAATGACTCAGAAACAGGGACAGATGTGACATATTTGTGCTTTAGAAATCTGCTATAATAATAAGGGGTTTCTGTTAAGATACATTTTCTGAAGGATTTGAAATCTGAACTCAAATATATGTAATTATTGATTCATATTATTCCTGAGATCATCCCAGTGATATGGCAGAAAACCACAAATTTGATAGCATGTCTGCACTCTATGAGGGTAATGACGCACACCATCATGACACTGTAACATCTGCTGGAGGTGTTAGGGGGGACACTGCTTTACTTGGATGCAACATTATGATTAATACAGGCTAGCTTACTGGTCTGCATAGAAGATATACATGGCACAATCCACACTGTCATGAATGTTACCCATGCCAGTAATGCCATCAAACACCTATGTATGTACAGTGTTCATCACAGGAACAAGTAGCACATGTGCATCTGGTGTAACAACTTGATGGGGGTTCCATACCATCAGACAGTAATGTTTATACCACAAAAATAATACCTAGGTATGGCCAATAAGAAGTGTGACAGCTTAGTGTGACAAAGGTAGTACACTTCAGTTACACAACACTGGAAGATGTGTAGGGAGGTACATGACAAAGAGTCCATTGTACTCAGTTATTGGTGTGATGAAGGCTGTGAGCTATGGAGGTATTATGGCCTCTGATGTGGATGTCCTTCACATAAGCAGTAACTGTGTTACATACGAGGGAAAAGTCAGCACTGTGACCACATGCTGGTGGACATTCCACTTACCATCTACCCCAGGACACAGGTCACATACCTATTGGTCTGATTATAGGGAGTGAGGTCCACATTATACTTGGTGTGTGTGTTTGTTTTCCTGACATAGAACCCCCCCCCCCATGTTTCCATCTCATTGCAGGTGTTTGGTGTGTGTTGATACTGTCTGTATTATACTAATATCACAGTTGCAGTCAATGATTGCCCACAATCTGTAGTTCTTCATACATCTGTTTGAACACAGGATGTGTATGTCACCTGTGATGTCTGTCATTTAAATAATGGACAGGAAAGGGCCTAGCAGGCAGCCCTGATGTATGGACCTAATCACTGGACCTGAGATATAGGTCTCTTCACACATTTCAACATATTTAGATGCCATATATCAGATAAAGTGGTCTTCTCACTTGGTGATATAGGTGTATATGTCCACATCTGATATTATTGAGTGAATACCTCAGTGTGGATTTGTGTCAAATGTCTTGGGCTTGTCAAGTTCAAAAGGATGATTGTGTTGTCATCATGCATGCCCTTAATGACCTCTTTGTGGACATCTGTCAGATGCAACAGACATGATGTAGCATTAACAACTCACACAGGTTTGTTGCACACAGTTGAGATATCACTGGTGTCCATTTAGAGGAGGTCCATGATGACATGTTAGTGTGCCTCACAGATGAGGAGAGTCAGGATCTGTTTATACATGCATGCATCGGGTGATGTCCCCCCAACTCAGACTGATGCATGTTGATGTATATATAACATCTCTGATAGATGTCCTCTGCATTGTTAATGCAATGATGCTTATCTCACACAGACATCTTCCACATTGTTATGTCACCTTGTGTGACAGTCACATAGTATACATTTTCACAGGAAAAAAAGTCTGTGTGGAGGGTGTATTAAAGTATGCATTCAACCATGTCAGGAAACTGTATGTGATGAGTCACATGATAGGTGATCTGTGATGTTGTCTCAGCCCATTGATTCTCTATGATAGGCCTGGATGAAGGTAAGACAGTGCATACTGGCTATCCACAACTGGCCTAGGGTTAGAACCCAATCTTCCATGCAGGTATCATTGAGAAAATCTCCTAGCTGGGGATTAAACCTTAAGTCACTAGATGGGTAATCATTTGGCTCACTGATAGAACACATGCTGTGAAAGTTGGTGAATCAACCTGTTCCAGTAGAACTGTCAGCATTGTCATACCTCAGGGATATGTGCTTGGTCCTTTACTGTTTGGACTCTATTTCTTGACAATTCAGGCTGAATTATATGGCCTTTGGCTTACCATGTTTCCTGATTCTTGCATACTGGGTGCAATCATTGAGTCCTCCTATGATGATAACATACTACAGGAGGGGATAACAAAGACAAATGATTGGTGACAAAGCCACATGGTCTATAAATAAATGCAAAAATGGGGCTTTAATTTGTCCTTCTGCAATATGGAATTCCCTGCTAATCATATCATTGACAACAGTTCCACTGTGCTGAAACTCAGTGATGCAAGCACTGTGAACACAAGCACATACCAATTTGAACTTCGACCACCAGTGTCCACACTGGTATTGAAAGCGTATGTTGTGCACATCATAAGTCATGCCATAGTATTTGGATCTCAGGATTATATTACAGCATTGTACTTGAATCTCATCACAACACTATTATAGAGTATAATGCTCTTTTGCATGCACCTCAACAGACATATGCAGCAGCTGGATAGACCACAGGGGTGACTGACCAAGAAAACACAGTGCCTACAATCCATTCCATAATGTATGTCGATAGACTGAAATCCATGTCACTGTAATCTGTATTGTATAGGATTAGATAACCTCTATCTGGCCTCTAGAACAGTCTCTAACCCTGCTCTAGTGGAAATATTGCAGATCCACAAATCAGATACAGCTGATGGCATTAGCAGTGTCTGGTGAGGAGAATATGGCAATAGCAGTGTCTCATAAGCTGGTGTACATGTTTCTCTGTAATGCTAAGAAAGTGCTCAGACACACACACACACACACACACACACACACACACACACACACACACACACACACACACACACACACACACACACACAAGTTGACTGCAGTGAAAATAGAACCACAACCTACTACAAAACTCTGTTTATAAGGCAAGCACCACAGCTCAAGGCTGACTTAAAGTGTCTCACAACACTTTATAACTGATGACATCAGCAGGGTCTGTTGAGTAGAATATGGCAATAAGAGTGTCCCACATGCTGGTGTAAAAAGGCTCTCTGTAATGTCCAGCAAGTGCATGCACACACCCCCCAGTTGACTGCAGTGAGAAAAGAACCCCATACCTATCTAAGTACACAGACTACAGAAGTCAGTACTTTAAATGAGCGCCATGGCACAAGTCTGATTTTTATAAGACTGCTGGTCAACTTATAGTGTATGACATCAACAGGGCATGTTGGAGAGAAGATGTTTGGAGACCTGCATGAAATGCATTTGTAGGCATGAACAAGTATCAAAATACTGTCAATCCATTGGATTAGAACCATCATTGCAGGATACAAACTTCCCCTCTTCTGGTGACACACACACACACACACACACACACACACACACACACACACACACACACACACACACACACACACACACACACACTTGACTGCAGTGAAAACAGAACCCCTACCTATTTAAGTACACAGACTACAGAACTCAGTAGTTTATACAAGTTCCATGGCACAAGTCTGAGTTTTACAAGGCTGCAGAACAACTTATAGTGCATGACATCAGCACTGGATGTAGGAGAAAAGATGATGTGAAGTCTGCATAGGTTCATAGGCAGTCACTATACTAATGGAACTAGGGCCTTTGGAAGTCTAGCTGTGTAAAAACCCAGGTACGCTTATTGAGCATAGTTAAATGTTCATTGTTAGAAGAGTGATTTTGTGATCAACACACCAACATTTATAATCACCCACCCAGTTGTCAAATTTGAACTTGAATAGGGTCATTGAGGAGCACTGCTTCTTCACATGCAGTGAGAGGCTAATACAGAGGAGCATCAATTGCTGGGAGATATATCTGTCTCTTCAGCATGTTCTGTTTATGTCACAGGCTAGGTTGAGATCCCTGGAGCAAGTTATTCTTGTCCCATTTGATTTTCAGATGTCCAGCATTTATTTTAGGGCAGGGTCCCAGACTGCTGTGTAGGCCAGGCACAGGTCACCTCTCAGCAGCTTGTATGATACTGAGTACAATGACAGGGCATTCAGTATTTCCATATATGCCATGTTATGAATGCTCTGGATTCTTTTAGACAGAAACCTCTGTAGTCTCCCCAGTTGCTACAGGTGTTTGGTAATGAACATAGACAAGGGAGCATTGTACTTAATGAGTGGTCTGATAAGGCTTGAGTACAGCGGAGCTATGACCTCCCTGGTCTTGGATGTGATGTCCTTAGTTATGAGGTGGGCAATATAGAATGTCTGTCTTACTACTATAGATACATAGTGATTGACGTTTACATTGCTATCAACCTGTGTTCTCAAGTCTCACACTACTGACTTTGGGTGCTATGTATAACATAATTATTAGTGCTATGTTTTTGCCAAAGGGGACAATGAGGCATTTTCTTACATGAAGTGTTCAGCTCATGAGTTTGGCACCAGTTTTTTGTCTGTGTCAGCCCTTTCTGTAATATGTTAACATCGTTGGGGGACTCTATATGATTGCACCCAGGTGACAGTTATCTGCAAACTTGGTAAGTCACAGGCCATCTACCTTCACCTGGACTTGAGAGAAATAGTTTTCAAACAGTAGAGTGCCCAACACAGGTTCTTGTGATACTCTACTAGTAACTGGTCCACTGCTGGAGGTGGACTCCCGAGCTTTGACAGTGTGCATTCTGTCGGTGAGCCAGTTGGCTACCCATCTAGTAATGCATTGGTTAATCTCCGGATAGGAGAGTTTCTCTATGATACATGAATAGGAGACTGTGTCAAAGGGCTTGACTAACTCAAGATAGGCAGCATATCTTGTTTTCCCTCATCCAGGGCTTTGGGGATATTATCAAAGAAGTACACTAGGTTTAATCAGCAAGATCTACCCTTAACAAAACCAGTATGGTCAGATCAAGAGCATTGAATGCCATCAATATCCCTATGGATAAGGTTCATGATGAATCTTTCCATAGCCTTGCAGATAACGCTGGTTAGGCTTATGGGTCAATATTTCTAGTGTCAGTTGATGGATGTGTAAGCATGTTCAAATGTGAAGAAAGTTCTAGTTCTGCATGTTACCAGATTGATGTGCATTGCATATCACACAACATTTGATATTAATGTGCATAGTGTAGTTGATATATTTGTGAACAAGTACTGGATACACCAGGGTTGCAGTGCATGGGGGGAGGCAACATATGGCTGTATTGCAAATATGTGACATATTGTTCAGTTTAAGTTTCCACATGTAGTTTCATGGTATAAAGAGTAAAATAAGCAGTAAACAGCACTGGTACATGCTAAATTTGCATTGGAATAGTGCAGCGGTTAGCAGCGGGTTTGTGTGATGGTTGGCAAAGTGTTTGCACATGCAAAATACACATTTCCATTAATTTTTCCCTGTTGGTGCATAGTTAAGCAGTGCACAAACATGAGCCACTTTGGTGAAACTCTGAGAGTTAGTACTGAGTATATGAAACGCACCCAATGCTTAGCTGACTCTGTGGCAGCAGGTGTAAATACATTGACATGTTTCTATTTGAGCCCAGATTATACTAAGTTCAAATCCAGCTGTATCTGATGCTTTTAAATAAAAGGTGATAATGTAATGACATTATTCTTTATAGTAAATTCAACATGCATTACTGTGTGTTGGTATATAACAGTGGGGTTAAGCGGCATTACTCAGAGAAAACAGCATTACAAAACTGCTCACTATCACTTGGCATTGGTGAGTGATGCCAAACTCTGCACAAACACAGAGTCCAAAAAGTGAAGGGATCCATTGCTTTTTCTGCTACTTATGTGTGTTGTGTGTGATTCTATTTTTTTTATTAGATTATAGGTGTTAAATGAGGTAGATAGGAAAGTGGTGAAATGGAAGTAAGCAGGGGAAAGCAATACAGGAATGTGCAGGAGGTAGGAAGGTAGGTAAGAACCATAGCTATCCATTTCTTCAACAGTAAAAACTGATAATATGTGCAGAATATTAGCTAAATTTGGACTGTCACTTACAGAGAGAGGAGTGACAACAATGTAATTATGTTGTATAGCCAATTAGACTTAAATGTGTCAAGAAGACGTGTGTAAAATGGAGCGCTATGTATGAGACAATTTTTTTTGGTGGGACAGGTGCCCATTTATCTTTTTTTAAGTTGGTCAACAAGCAAAAACACAAATTACAGCAAGAGTCCAAAGATCATCCACGGATTCAAAATCAGCAATGAAGCAAAAAAATCCAGATGACCGCCATGGCTTAAAAAGAACAGTTGTTTAATTTTGGACAAGCGCTTTCACGTAGATGACTACACTTTATCAAGTCTTCCATAAAAATGTAGTTACATAAACATAATTTATATAGTCAAAACCACATCAATTAAGTAAATTAAACTCAATTAATACATTAATTAAAAGTTTTAATACATCCAATTACTTAAAATTCAATTATGGATTCATTTAAAGAGGGCAAGCTTCCAGCTCCAGTTTTATACATACATAATTGTTCAATCCTGGAAATACATGAGCTTGCAGCTTTAAAATCCATTCCAGCTCTACCCTTTCCACTTGATTGTTTATATTCCCTCCTCTCTTGTCTTTCACTACTATTTGCAAAACCCTAAACCCAAATTCATGTGCAGGAAATTCCACAATATGTTTAGCTAATGCATTAATTTTGTTTTTGTTTCTTATATCATATACATGTTGATATATCCTGTCTCTAAGGCGTGTTTGTGTTTTTCCTAGATAAAAACACTTGCATTGTTTGCATTCTGCCATATAGACTAAATTAGTTGTATTTCAAGTAGCATATAGCCTAGGCTGAAAAATAAAGGCTAGAACTGGATGTTTAAAATCTTGAACTATATGTATATACTGACACATTCTGCAGCTTTTACAGGGATATGTTCCTAGTTTATTTGAAACCACAGCCTTACTCTGTCAATTGTTACAAAGTAGCTGTTTCAAGTTACTTTTATTTTTATATGCAAAGCCTGGAACTTCACCTATTACTTTCTCTGCTTGTCTATCGGTTGTCAGAAAATGCCAGTTATTCTTAATTATACTACAAACCCTATTGCTGTCACTGGCATACCTAGTAACAAAGCTCATTTTATTCTTATTTGGGGCCGCATTTGTTGCTTGTACCAAATTCATAATACTTTTTTCTTTACCTATTTGAACAATATCATGTTTAGCCTTTTGGAAGACAGTTTCCTTATAACCTCTGTCTATAAACAATTGATGTAAGCAGCCAAATTCATTCTCCCTATCTGCATGTGTATTACATATGTTCTTGGCTCTATTTAATTGTCCTTTGACAATACTAAGAAACACATGCCTAGGGTGCATACTATTATAGTCCAAGAGACTATTTTTCCAGCAGGTCTTATGAAACAACTTGGTATTCATCTTACCTAGCATGTCTCGATACACAGAGACATCCAGGAAGTCAATGCTCACATAGGAATAAGATACTGTAAATCTTAAAAAGTTTGTTGTGGACTCCAAATACTTCAGTCCATTAGAAGAGGTAACCCTCCATCCCATAACATAAAAGTATCATCAACAAAGTGCCTATACATTTTTATGTGCATTTCATAAACACTATTGAATAAATGCACTCTCTCCTTGTAATAGACAACCATGTTAGCATATGAATTTGTGCAGGGGATGCCCATGGCTACCCCCACTTCTGCAAATAAATCTTATTCTCATACATAAAAATATTATTAGAGAGTATTAAATCTAATAATATACATATTAAAATAATGTCATCAGTACTACTACCCCTCATCCTTCTTATTATATCTCTCACTGCCTCTATACCATATTCATTAGGTATACAAGTGAACAAGCTTTGAACATCTAATGTCACCATAAGGCAGTCACTAGCAACAGAACTTTCATTAAGCTCAAAGACTGTTGGAAGTAATCTTTGAGATGTGCATATATTGCACATATGTGTGTTCCAATTATTTAGATTACAGTTAACATCGGGGCATTTCTGCCACTTGTTTAGAGTTTAATTTCCTGTAAATATTTTTGTCAGTGTTAGCTGGGGAAAAACAGAAAAGAACAGAGGAGCAGTATGCATACAAGTCTTGCCTATATTTAGCTTTCTAAGAATTACAAATTCTCTCTTATTATCATATTTAAACTGCTGTGGGATGTCTTCAGTCTCAAATTCATTCAGCCAGTCTTTGAGGATATCCCTTTTGTGGCTACGTAGGTTATTAAAATGATGCCTAAACTGTTATCCAGTGAGCAGGATGCCAGTAGTACTGAGTTAAATTACTCCATGCCTTAGACTTGTACTGGGAGCAGAATAGTCTCTCACAGCCTTTGGCTGTGGTGCTTTTCTGGGAGTCTAATAAATATCTTGGACTCCTGGACACCCAACTTCTGCACCATAAACTTGGCAGGTTCCCCACTAACTCCAGCCATGTCAATGCCCAATCAAAAAACAATAGAAAATTATGCTTTCCTGCCAATTCCAGTTATCTCATTTATTGGTAGTGTGCAAACCCAAGCAACAATGCCAATTTGCATTTGCTCGATAAGTGGAGTGCAGCAGTAACAAGCAGAGAGGACATAAACACTTGAAATTGGAAGGATAATCTTACACTTGGCCTTAGCTTGAGGGGTGTCTGGTGATGTAGCTTGGGAATATATATTGGAAATTAGGAGGCAACTGTTAGGTGAGTTAAGTTTGCAGATTTGCACTGGGAGCATAAACATCATGACCTGACACACTTGTTTTTGCCTTTATGCAGTGATAAAATTGATTTCTACAGTGTGGGATTCAAACCTAGGCATATGTGATAAAACACGTTCTTCCAGAGCATTGATTTGCCATCTTTGCCACCTAAGAAGTGCAGCTCAAACATCATCAGAAATCATTCATAAATACAGGTAACAGAGGTGTTACACATCTATGTGTGTGACCTGACAAGGTTCTTGTATATAGATCCAGTTGTGTATGTGTGTTATGTAATTCTGAAGGCCATGCAAGTCAAGATAGCAGAACTATACTTGAAATATAGTAGATAGTATGCCCTCAGTCATACATCTGAAAACAGAGTAAGGGTGTCTTAACCTTCATACATATAATTCATATCAGCTCCACTATCTAAAGTGTTATAAGTAAGAGTGAATATAATGTGAAGTGGAACAACAGTAAAAATGTATGGAATATCCTGTATTAGAACCCAGGACCATGTGCATGATAGTACTACTTTTAGAGCTGTTGCCACAAGAAGGTTAAAATAACACCTATCTATTTTTCAGTGTATTGCTATAAATTCACTGTTGCAACAGTAAACATAGTTTGCACACCCTGTGGAAGAAACCAGGACCATCTGTACTCCAGCTCTGCATTTACACCAGCTGCCACAGGACTTGTTACATGACATTTCTATAATTTCCTACTCATTCTTATGTTAACTGTGTTAACCGCCTTGCAAAGCTGCTTCATGCATTTGTACGATACTCAGCAGAGTTAAATGAATGCATCCATTTTAAATTACTGGCCGTCTGATTTCTATCTGCAGGTGTTAGGGAACCTTGTTAATTATCTCACAATGCCGCTAATCATAGTTGTGAGATGGAAAGCAAAAATTGCAACAATGTATTGTTTTTGACCTTTGCACTTTTACAAACACCCTGTCTGCAGGTCCACAAAATTGATAACAACCACTGCTCACAAGAACATCCAGGACCAAGCGAAGGCATACAGAAAATGCGGAATGCATGGAACTATTGTCTGGGTAGTGTAATTAAGGAAATTGTTGGGAAGACACCCAGGATTGTTTTTAGTAAAGGGGAAAACCTAAAAACAATTCTTGAAAAGGAACCCAGGGTTAGGAAATCTCGGATGGCCAAATGTGGTAGTTGTAGGTGTTGCAGATTCATTGCTGAAGGTACATATTTGTGTGTTAAAGGGTTTGGGCACACTTTGGCATGCCCAGGGGTATGCAACTGCAACACAAGAAATTTGGTATATGTTGCTTCATGTATTTCATGTGACGCTTTCTACGTTGGAATGACAACACGTAGATTGCGTGATAGAATTAATGAGCATATACGGTGTTTAAAGAAAAAAGATCAACACAATGCATTATATTTGCACAGTTGCCAATGTAATGGTTTTAAAAAGTTTTTATTTTTTGTTATAGACAGGGTTTATACTGATCAGGGGGGTGACATTAGTAATAGGGTGGCTATGTTGGAGGTCGAATGGCAGTTAAGACTTGATGCCATGAGATTTCCTGGCATCAATGATTTTATTTCCATCAAACCAGTGTTGAAGTATAAATCTAGTCTTATTTAATTGTTTGTAGAGTTTATACATATATTATTATTATTATTATTATTAATCAAATATGCATTTGTATATGATATTGTTGTTTTATATAATAACATTTCTCATGTTGTAGATATGTATTTATTTATTTTTATTTAATGTGGATTTTTACTTAGTTGTTGTGTTAAAACACATATTCCCATGCAACTTTGAAATTGTGTGCAAGGTGAGGTTTTGCAATGGTTAATTAATTATTTATTAGTTTTTTTTGTGAAGTGGGCTGGCTCAATTGGTTGATTAATTTGTGATGGCATTTATTAATTGATGTAATTTATTTAAATATCGTGAGGTTGTGATTTTGCACCGACTCTGATGATGCCATTTCATGGCGAAATCGCTTAGTCGGTGATTGCTGGTGATTGCTGTTATTAAACTACATTTTCTGTACGCCTTCGCTTAGTCCTGGATGTTCTTGTGAGCAGTGGTTGTTATCAATTTTGTGGATTATTGGAGGTGTGCCCTATTTTGGGTTCTTGTTCGTTTCTTTCTTCTGTTTTGCGACCCTGCCATTTGACCATTTAGAGGCTGTGCTTAGTCGTTATGGAGAGTATCCTCAAGGAACTATCATTGGTGGTGAACAAGCTACTCAAAACTTATGAGAAGGATGGTGCTGCTAAGGGGGCAACATCGGTGGTCAGCCCTACCGGGTCACAAGTGGAATTATTCACCCTGTACTCTCCTAATTCTTCTCCGTCCCTTCTTATGCCTGGACAGAATTCATGTGCCAAGGGAACTTTTTCCGATGTGGTATCCAGTTCGAAGGGTAAGGCATGTTTAAATTCTATTTCGAGTACCCGTGTTACATCTGAGGTGCGTGCACTTCCTGGTTCTGCTCCTAATTTTAAGGATAAAGTTGGTTTGAATTCAGCAGCGACCAATCAGGATTGACCTGAAACAGGTGTCCCGCCTAATGAATCGTTGAGTGACAGGAGAGGTCATGATCTGCAATTGTGGTTTGAGACGCCAGTGTTGGGTGATTATGCTGGTCCCTTGAACTCGCAGTCAGCGGGTTTTCTTAACCTTAAATAGCAAATTTCCAGGTATGATAAACTTTGCATTAAATACCGAGCCTTACAACTTGGCAATTTGTTTCTTAAACAATCTAAAGAGCTCAAACAGGTGCCCAAAGGGCTCCGGTTGTGGAAGCTCCCTATGGGTATTGACATGGGATCTGATGCTTTTAGAGATCTTGTAGTGCTTTTTGACAAAGCGGGTTTAGACATGCTTGACATTATCATTAATAATAACTGTGCTAAGTTGGTCTCCCTACGGGAGGACATTACCAAATTACATAATAGTATTACGACGGATTTGTTATTTTTCCAGTACGAGGTTAATTTCCAAAGGGTACTGATGAACTTGGAGTCCTTTGTTGCAAAAAATAAAATTTTAAAACAGAAGAAATTGGTGAGAGATACTTTCGATTATCAACACCAGTGTGCTTATCCACCAGGTAGTAGGGAATACAAAGGTCGATATGGTAATACCAATCATATCGCGGATGGGAACCAACATAGGGTTAATCATGTCGAAATTGAACCAGATTGTGTAAACTTGGATGTACACGATCATGGGCTTGACAAGGAAGTTTTTTTGGACCAATTTCAGGGTCCTCGCAGGTCGGAGAGACTAATGAACAGGGATCAAAGGACCACAACTGTGGACAGACAAGTGTTGGGGAGAGGTCGAGGGTTTCAACTGAGATGCTTTTAGAGACTTTTAATAGTGATATGAATGTTTGTATTGAGCCATGCCCCTTGGATATATGTGTATGTGTGGATGGGGGGGGTTCATGGGGTACTATGGACATTATTAGTGATTCAACTGATAGTAATATGATTTTGTCTGATTCTTCATCTTGTCAGAGTTGCAAAATTTTGAAGCAATGTGTTTTTTTTATTTACAATTATACTGACATTGAGATTGGTGATGTGCACTTTCAGTTGTCCACTAAAGGTATTAGTTTTGTACCGAATTTTAGGTTAGATATAGCTCAGGTTATGATCAATTTGAAGCTTTTTATGAGACGATTGAGTTTAGAAGTGTACTTTCACGACAAAGAGCATATTTGTTTGTCTGATGGGAATTTAGTAAATTCTGTATGTAGAATCTCTAGATTTGTTTTTATCTCCACATATCCTTCTGAATTCAAACTCCAGTAACTTTTCAAGAGCAATGACCATCTTAGAGGACGAAAGTACATATACAAGGGTTTCTATTAATGAAATTAATGTTGCTTACAGGATGATTGATCTGTTTTTGTTAGATGCTTTGTTCCAAGGTGACATTACGGAGGTTGAGTTTGATTACCTTATGGTCAAAAACCCTATTATGCCATGCATCTTTGGTATTCCAAAGGTGCATAAGGGTACTGAAAAGTTACAATTTAGGCCCATTGTGGCGGCTAGGGGTTCCAAGACTGAACCCCTTGCAGCATTTGTTGATGTGTCATGTAAATCAGCTCTGTGGGATGTGTCCCATATTTTAAGGGATTCATGGCACTGTCTTGAGAGACTGAGGGGAGTGGGTATCCACTCCAGACCATTTGGCTTTTTAACAGTTGACGTTGTCAATTTATTTTCTGCAATTCCCCATTTGGAAGGTTTGGAGATGTACCAGGACAGTTTGAATATGTGTCAACATATTAATAAGAGTAATATCAATTTTATTTGTGACCTGATGGAAATAATGCTTAAGAATAACTTCATTAAATTTGAAGGGGAAACATTTCAACAATGTTCTGGGGTAGCAATGGGGGCAAAATGTGCCCCAGTGTTTGTGAATTTGGTTTAGTTGGCATGGGAAAGAGCTTTTGTCTTTCCATCAAGATTTTTTGCCAACATTGTACTTTATAATAGGTTTTTGGACGACTTGCTTATTCTATGGGATGGTGATGAGACTAGTGCAGTTGAATTTGTCCAATACTTGAATACTACCACTGGTTTCTTGAGATTTACCCATGTGTGGAATGTAGATAGAGTGAATTTTTTGGATTTAACCATTATTAAGGAAGAGGAAGGTTTGTCAAGTACACTCTACAGGAAAGAAAGCTATTCCAATTCACTTTTGCATTTTGGGAGTTGCCACCCTTACCACCAGAGAAAAGGTGTGGCTAAGGGTCAAATGGTACATATTACAAGATTGGTTAGTGATGACGACTTATGTAAGCAAGAAATATACAAACTTATAGGTATGTTGTTGGATAGGGGATATCCTATCAAGTTATTATTACAAGTGAAGAAGGAGGTATTAAAGAAGAGGAGTTCTGTATATTCTCCTATTCTTAAAAATGCCTTGGAGTTAACCATAGGTGAGCAAGAACAAAGTCTAAACAAGACAACTAGTCCTCAAGGACCTTGTTTCATTTTAAAATTTAATGAGAAAGCTTTTGAAATATGTACGGTTTTGCGGAATGCATGGAACTATTGCCTGGGTAGTGTAACTAAGGAAATTGTTGGGAAGACACCCAGGATTGTTTTTAGTAAAGGGAAAAACCTAAAAACAATTCTTGAAAAGGTACCCAGGGTTAGGAAATCTCGGATGGCCAAATGTGGTAGTTGTAGGTGTTGCAGATTCATTGCTGAAGGTACATATTTGTGTGTTAAAGGGTTTGGGCACACTTTGGCATGCCCAGGGGTATGCAACCGCAACACAAGAAATTTGGTATATGTTGCTTCATGTATTTCATGTGACGCTTTCTATGTTGGAATGACAACACGTAGATTGCGTGATAGAATTAGTGAGCATATACGGTGTTTAAAGAAAAAAGATCAACACAATGCATTATATTTGCACAGTTGCCAATGTAATGGTTTTAAAAAGTTTTTATTTTTTGTTATAGACAGGGTTTATACTGATCAGGGGGGTGACATTAGTAATAGGGTGGCTATGTTGGAGGTCGAATGGCAGTTAAGACTTGATGCCATGAGATTTCCTGGCATCAATGATTTTATTTCCATCAAACCAGTGTTGAAGTATAAATCTAGTCTTATTTAATTGTTTGTAGAGTTTATACATATATTATTATTATTATTATTAATCAAATATGCATTTGTATATGATATTGTTGTTTTATATAATAACATTTTTCATGTTGTAGATATGTATTTATTTATTTTTATTTAATGTGGATTTTTACTTAGTTGTGTTAAAACACATATTCCCATGCAACTTTGAAATTGTGTGCAAGGTGAGGTTTTGCAATGGTTAATTAATTATTTATTAGTTTTTTTTGTGAAGTGGGCTGGCTCAATTGGTTGATTAATTTGTGATGTCATTTATTAATTGATGTAATTTATTTAAATATCGTGAGGTTGTGATTTTGCACCAACTCTGATGATGCCATTTCATGGCGAAAGCGCTTAGTCAGTGATTGCTGGTGATTGCTGTTATTAAACTACATTTTCTGTACGCCTTTGCTTGGTCCTGGATGTTCTTGTGAGCAGTGGTTGTTATCAATTTTGTGGATTATTGGAGGTGTGCCCTATTTTGGTTTCTTGTTCGTTTCTTACCCTGTCTGCAAGTGTTCTGCAGGTGTTCTGCCTGCTTCCTGTGTGGCCCACTAGTCCAGTTTTCACACTGATAACCACAGCCAAACCTGACATTATTTTTTCTCCATTTAACTTGTTTAAACCAAGCTGTGCACTGCTCAAACACGTGGATTAAAAATATAAATGAAAGGAAAAAGTAGTTAAAATGAAAAAAGCAATCTATAAAACATTACAAAGTATTTGATAGTACAAAATAAATATTTCTACATATGTCTGGATTTGAGCTTTCACTCCAATGAACCTTTAGAAAACAGTAAGGGTACCTTATCCCTCTTTGCCACACAAACAGCTTTGCAGCAGGGAAATGAAACTTAAATAAAAGGGAAATGTAATTCAAATGAAGAAAAGCAATCTATGAAATAAACACTACATAGTGTCTGTTAGTACACATGAAATACTTCTACATAGGTCTGGATATGAACTCTTACTGTAATGAACCTTCAGAATACAGAAAAGGTACTTCATCTCTCTTTGCCACACAAACAGCTATGCAGTAGGGAACTAAAATCATTCTGCCTGCAACTAACTGCAATATCATCCACAGTACTATCAAATCATATAACAGTTATTTGTACATGCACTAATTTCAGATGCAATGCATTGAGTGATCACACAACCATTTTTGACTATTGCTTGCAAAAATGCAGCTCTGTCTTACCTCTCTTTGTTGCAAAATCTTGTGTTATATAACCAGTAATCTGAGACATATAGTCTGTAAGGCATTCTATATCATTGTCCTTAATATGTGTGAGAATATTACATGGCGATAGTACACAGCTGTGAACAACTGAAAGGGAGTTTGGATGTTAATTAACAGAACCCTTGAATTGTGTGTTAATTACTTACATTTCTGACCTTGATAAAATTACTTCTATACACTTTGCGAATCTAATCTGACACACCCACTGGAGGTAGGGCAGTCAGCATTGCTGTTGTGTTTTCCTTCTCCCTACCAGTAAACATTCACAGTTGCAATCCATCAGCAGTGAATACTGAGGGAGTGCCTGCACTATGTTTAAATCTCTTGCATGGAGTCAAGAATTTTGGATTCAGCAGTTCTAATGAGTTTGTACCTCATTTGCATCTTCACTGTGCTGACAGCCCTGAATCTACACCATAAAAGGCAGCCATGTAGCTAGGGAAACTGAAGGTGAGGAGATTTGTTTATGTGGAGAACACAGAAACAAAAAGCTATTACTTTGGGATGTAGCTGCACAGACGATTAATGAACTTGAGAAGGTATGCTTGCATTTTTCATTTATATACTGCATATGCTGAAATGTCATTCAGACAAATCTGTTTAATGTTTATATATATTTTGACTAGCAAATGCTGCACTTTTATCTGTATGTATTAGTTAGAAGTGTACTAATGACATGGACATGTTTGTCAGGGCATTTCACATGTATACATGATTGGCAATACCTTAAAATGGAATGTTCTATGTAAAATCTGTAGACATGTTTCAGGAACATTTCATTTTATACCACTTTTAGCATTTCATTGATGGTTTGTTAGGAAAATATGTCATTTTTCATGCTCTTTTGGGGTGTAGAGCAAATCTGCATTTCTGTTGTGGCACAAACAAGGATATGTTGCTATTGTTACTCTCCCTTTTTTGGCATCCAGACTGTTGTTCATATTTTAAATTTGTTTCTTCAGTGAGTAATACTGAAATGCTACATTTTCTGTTTTATCTGGGAACAGTTATTTTTGTAGTTATGTTTATGGGATACTTACGTGTATTATACTTCTGTTGTGTTTCAGGATACCTAGGACTATGGGGATCAGGTTTCTCAATCCCTAAAAAACACCCTTCAGAGACCCTGAAAATCAAGTAATCGTGGAAGCTTTTAGGTGACATGGTGGCTTTCTGCTTGGAGGTATGTCAGGCAGAATGCATATTTGGCAGCATATAGTTGCAGATGTGACTTCTGTAGGTGGACACAACAGGACGTATCATCAGGTGTGCCATAGGGCCACTGACATGATTTCATCTGCACTGAAGAGAGCAGCTGCAGTGACCCATGATCAGATGGGTACTAGGGGCTGCCACAGAGCCACCACTAACAGCAAATAAAGAGTACCTGTCCACTGTCAGGAATCCAGACATCTCCCAGGAAAGTGGAGAACAGCATGTCCTTGACATTGGAGCTACTGTTTCATGGACAGCAAATACTTAACATTGATGCTACTCTTTCTGGGATAGGAAGCATGTCCCAAAATGAGCTTCTAGGTAGGCTTTTGTATCTCAGTTGCTAAATACTCTTGTGTAGTAAAATATTTACATCAATACATTAGTTCTGTTTAACAAGAAATTGGGGGGTTGAAGATTGCTACAGTTGCCAGCACATTGTAACTGATTACACTTGGAGTTTAGGCTGGGTTTGTCATCCAAGTTCTTGTTATAACTATAGTTAATGGAAATATAAATGGCAACATGTTTTACCTCCCTGTGTTACTGTTAATTGTGATGATGTTGTCCTTACCTTTTGTTTAACTTCTTCCAAGACCATCTGACATAGGGAGCATACCATCATCTGCATATGATTAGCCAAATATTTTTATGTCAGTACTGCTGAGCAGTTCAAATAAATATTTTAGTGTGTGATATTGATGTCAGGACTGACGTGTGCATTGCTGTACTGTCTAATAGTGGCACCAATGTTATTTTGTTGGCATATATTGGACTATAGTAGTGTAGGTATTATTTTATTTTCTGTGTTTGTTGCTTATTATCACAGGTGATCCTGACAGTGGAAGTGTGGGACTTCTGCCACCTGATGTCAGGGTATTAGCAGACTTTGATGATGATGGTAACCAAACAGAAACACAGTTGCTGTGGTGCAGAGGTTGAATCTGACACTAAGGATGACATACAGCCATCCCCTGAAATTCTGTTGGACACAGCCAGTAGGCCTATGCGTACCCATTCCTGTGAGCCCCCAGATATTGGACAGATAGAGGGGAAGACAATCAATCAGGGAAGTGCATTTACTGCAGCTTCTGTGCCTGTTGAACCTGGCAACAGCTAAAGTATGGGTGAGGTGCCACAAAGGAGAGTTGTTGTGGCGCTCAGAGTAGGCCTGCTGTTCATCTTCCACCTGATCTAGGTGTCTCTTCCAGTGCCACTTAATGTATGTTTGGGCTGTCCTGGAGTTATAGGCACATTCCCACAGGTCTTGCAGAGAAAATCTTAGGGTTGTAGATGTGGTACAGGCTGACATGCATAACTACCACCACTGTGTTGCTGATGCAATGGATTGGATGAATGACATGTTAGAATAGTAAGTGTTTGTGATGGAACATCTTTTGTGAGGGGGAAGACATCCTCATGGGCATAGGTCAGCCACATCATCTGCTTTTATAAATGTGGCCATGCCTGATCACGCTCCCATAGTGGAAGTACTTCTACTGCTCCATCAGTGGCTGGGCTGTCCACACTCAGACATAGCAGGCCAATTGGGTCATGGTCCTGGGTGTTCTTGTGAGGGTAACTTGTCCAGCAGACTTCAATCACATTCAGTTTGCAGCAGTGTATCTGACTATGGGTGTGGACATGCCAGTGCAACTCCTAGCAGAGCCAGTTCTCATGGTCACATATGACAACAATGAACTGCCACTCCTACCATGCATGGCTCACACCTGTCCAACATACAAAAACATGGAGCTAGCACAGAGCTTTGAGGACCCATACAGACACACACACACATACACACACACACACACACACACACACACACACACACACACACACACACACACACACACACACACACACACACAACAGCTACATGGTTCAGCCATGAAGCTTAAACTAATTTATATCTCAATGACCATATGTTACTTTGTCCGAATGTCTGCCTGCTTCTCTTTCTTACTAACACACACTCATTTACCTTTTGTGTCAGCTGAGGCTTCCTGACCCCCCCACCACACACACACACACACACACACACACACACACACACACACACACACACACACACACACACAAACACCCTGTGAAAGTGATGATAACTGTGCCATATCCCTGTTTTCAATCTTTTGGATTCAGTGATACTTAAGCTTTGTGTCTGATGCTCAGGGTGATGCTCAGGGTGCATAGCTGACTTAATGCTTAGTATATCTGCATTTGTGATGTTGAACTGGTAATTGTACCTTTGAATTATAGACAGTTGATAACATCAACATTTTTCCTTTCTATTGTTAATGATCTTGTGAGGGTTGTGTTTGAAACTGAAATGTGTATCATTACTTGCTAACTTTTCTCTTTAATGATTTTCCAGTATAAACGTATGGTGCTAAACTGAGGACATGCAGTGATCATTACTACTTTTGAAAGGTATGACTGTGTAAATCTTTGATGCCTGACACCTACTACTTAGTAATGAACACATTTAAGTTAAATAAGTCTCTGCTGTCACATGTTAAGGTCATTTCTGTACAAATCTCCTACCTTTTACTTGCTTACACTACCAAGTAACAACATTCAAGAATATGCTAGTCATTTGTCTTATTACAGAATATACTCCAGGTTAAGCACTTACCTTGTAAATCCAGCAGTTGCAATAGTTTTAGTTCAGGACTGACTCTGTCTGATGCAAGCAGTACACAGCCTTTACATAGGTAGGTAAAGGTTGTGAGCATTGATTTGCATCACTGTTACTATATATATATATATGTGCATAGGATGAAGGTTTTAGGCCCATAGGTGGTGAATGACTGTGGTATAGATTGTCTCTTAACCAATGCATGGCCATATTGAGCATGCCTATGTCTGCCTACAGCCACACCAGCTACTGCTTCCCCCTCTGACTCCTCACCTATGTGTGGCTGTGGTGACATTGCCATTGGTGGTGGTATATGTGGCCCTTCCCCTTGTTGATCCTGCTGAAGCTGTTTTTTGAGGATGATGATGAGCAGCATAGCACATACTGTGAATATTTTAGTACATGTATGTGGATTGTACTGCAGGGCTACCCCAGATGTATCTAGGCACTGGAACGTGACTTCAACAGCCCAAATGCACACTTTATGATATTTCTGGTTTGACCGTTTGCATCATTATCACATTATTCAGCAGGCATGTGTGCATTTCTGATAGGTTTCATCATCCATGGTTCCAGTGAATAACATGCAGCCCCCAGTAAATTACCCTGTGGAATATCCCCCCTAGTCAACATCTGATACAGCTGGGAGGTGTGCCAGATATGTGAGTCATGGTAATTGCCTGGGTTGTCAGCACACACATTCAATATGATTCCCTTGGCATTGCACACAGTTTGGCAGTTAATAGAGTGGAATCCCTTTCTATTAATGTAGAGCCTTCTCTGTTCCTGTGGTGGTGCCTTAATTTTTGCAATCTATTGTACCCAGGGTACTACTTCAGGGTAGTGTGCTACAGGATAGAACTCCTGCATATTTCTGGCCTTATCCTTAGGAGTACGGGAAAAATATATGTGGTCACTAGCATGCTGGAGCATAGCATTCAGGAATTGATGGAGGATGCTGGATGCTTATGCCTGTGACACCCCCTGCATGTCCCCTGTTGGTCTCTGAAAGGTATCTGTATCTAAAATTCTAAGTGCTGCACATACTTTTGTCTCCACTGGCATAGCTTCCCTCTGATTTGCCTTGGCTCTAAGTTGAGGACAATAGAGGATGCACAGTTCCTGTAGGGTGTCTCCATCCACCCTGTAGTGCAATTTCCACATCATGTAAATTGTGATAAGTTACCCTGGGTCTGAAAACTCTTCTCCCTCTTGTCCTTGGTCTATTAGCAGGAGCAGCAACATAAACTTCAGCTTGTTACACATACACATGACTTAAAGCAACAGTAGCCCCTAACATTGTTTCTGTGTAGATTTTTTTCCGTGGCTGTATTCCAATAGGTTTTGGAATTCCCAGGGAAAACCAGCACCTAGTCTACACAGTTGGTTTATAACTTGTTAAATAGCTCCTCCGTATTGGATTGGCTGATTAGCATACATTTTAGCTGCTTATGCTGTAATTTGCATGCCACAATGTTTACCTTGTTTGCATGGCTGTGCAAGCTCTACACACCATGTAGAGCCACTTATTAAATCCAAAACAGTGTGCTAATATCTGCACGTCATGGTGCGACAAGAACATAATGTAAACAGACCATGTAGGCTTTATTGAATCTGGCCAAAAGTGATGAAAACCAATGTTAAAATAGTTTTACGTTTTATGTATTCTTATTAGATTGTCACAGACATCACAGATATAAGTGTCACCATTCTGTTATCATGGTCTGCAGTGGCTTAATTCTAAATATCATTAAAAGCCCAGACTATAACTGTTATTACACAATACTGATATTTATTTTACTTCTTGTAATGAAAGTTATAGTACAGTACTTACAAGTATCTTACTAAACCAGAAACATATTAAAATTAATTTGGAAAACTCATATGTACACTGAATTTTAGATAATATAAAACTGCCATACCTCGTACAGAAGCCAGATGATTATTCTTTCTAAGGCTGAATGTGCACATATTTACCTGCTGCTTTCATTAATATCATGCACATAATAAATCATTTTGTATTTACTTTGTTCCAATCGAATTCTAAGATACATCTAAGCAATTCCTGTACTTTTCATAACCCAAATTAGCAAGACATTGAACAAAGATTTCAAGACTTTATATGAGATCTAAAAGACCAGCTGAATCCATCATGTCACTGGCAGACATAGTAATTCAGATACCGACACTTTTTTTTAATTCAGCAGGAATATCCATCATTATAAGAGTAGAAAAAGTTTACAAAACTTCTTAATCTTTTAAAATTATTACAAAACATAATGAGGAGAGGTAACCATTGGATTTAAGCCCTCATCAGGCTATTTATTCCCTCATAAAGCATTTTGCCAAATAAAGATGGAAGTATTCTAAATGTGTTATTACAAATCAGTCAAAAACAGCTGATAATGGCCAGTAGCTTATAGAAGGCTTAATAAATGGTCAATTCCATAACAGAACTAATTGAAAGGAATAATACACACACACACACACACACACACACACACACACACACACACACACACACACACACACACATCTTTCAAAAGAAATAATGTACATGAAAACACACACACACACGCATGCACACATACACACACACACACACACACACACACACACACACACACACACACACACACACACACACACACACACACACACACCTTTCTATCTATATTAATATGTATGTAGACATATGGGTTCAATACTTTTAGTTATGACCTCAATTCACTGAAAAGAGTTTTGTCAGGCTTTGATATCAAATTCCCTCTTGTCGAGTCATGTATTATCCCTGATGATGTCTTTCACTGCATGGTCATTGAACACTGGGATGGGATTTTTTTTCTTCAATATTGTGTGAACTTGGAATTTGTATATTTATTTAAGTAGGATTGTAGCAGGTGTAGTCCCCCACACGGGGGTGAAGGGTGGCATCCCTAAAGCCAAAAATGCTTGTTCTGTTTATTTTCAGCCATATGTGTCTTTCACATATTTTTTCATTTTATTGCTTTGCAAAGATTGCTGATATCATCAAAAGGTAATACATTCATGTACAATTCCCATTGCTAAAGTCACATAAGCCTAATGTGCCAGCATATTACAGGTCATTTTTTACCTTTGCTAAAATATTAGAAAATCTAATCTACTCTCAGATGCTGGAATACATACAAAATATGGCATTCTGTGTGACAAATAGCATGGCATTAGGACAAAATATAATGTACTAACATAATTTTTTCCATAAATTCTCAAATTTCCTCTAACATGGAAAGAGCCTATTATTTGGTTCCAGTTTTCTTGACATAAAAAGGCTTTTCAGACTGTTAACCCCAAAACATTATTACAAAAATTGACTTAATATGGATGCAAATGGTACAACGTAACAATAATGTAAATAACATAGAAAACAATTAGAAAAACATAGATTAGAGAGAGGGCGAAGATAAAAACAATATGTAAAAAAGAAGGTGAGAGTGACACACAGAAAAGAAAGAGAAGGAAACTGATAGCTACTTTTAAGTAAAAAAAATGCATTATTCAAGTGTCTATCACATCCATAGTCACATTAAGCAACATTATACTTACAATTCACCTATATTCTCCCTCTTTCAGAATTCAATCTGGGTCTACTACAGGGACCTGGGTCTCAGGTGCTTCAAGGCCTTTGTCTCACTGCTACAGACACTGTTGTCTTGTAGCCTGCATGGGCACTGCTTGTTCTCATGCTCGACTACCTATTTGGAGAAGGTGTGGCAGGGAGGCGCATAAAGTGGAGCTTCTGCACTTTAACCAAGTACTGTAGCTGAGTTTGAGCAAGGTATGTGTAGCGGCTATGGGGAGTTAACATAGATAAGGGTTACAGTCAATAACTGGGAGTGAGATTTATGTCTAAAAAGTGGGAGGTTTAGGGTTAAGGAGCAGGATGGAAGTTTAGGGGTAGAAAGTGATCAAGAACTTTAGGGTTTAGGAATCAGGAATGGAGGTTTAAGGTCAGGGTATGAGAGTGGAGGTATTGGGTTTTGGTCTGATCAGAGAGTTTAGATTTAGGGAAGAGGGAGTGGAGTTTTAGATTTAAGGAGGAACTGTAAATTTTAGCATTAGAGAGCAGGGTGGGAATGCTATGCTTTGTGTTAGGGATTGCATGGGGGTTTTAGGGTTAGCATTAAGGTTCAGGTATGGATATGCAAACCATTAGGGTTAGATGAGCTAGGCAATTATTCAGGAATGACAAGCTACTACCATGCAGGCACTTGTAGTATACACATTCTGTCTAACCTACTGCATTGTCAGATCATTGTAGTTTTACCAGAGAAAAGTAATTATTAATATATATATTTTTTGTAATGGAAAAGAGCAGCAAATTCATTTTTGGGTAATTATTAATTCCAAGTCTGTTATGACACCCCAGAATGTTTTTATATATACAAGTATGAAAAGTTGGATTTTTTACAGCTATTAAAATGGTAAGAAGAGCTTAATTTGCAAGACTGTCTTAAAAAATAACTCTCGGAATGCAAACTGTCAATGTTGCATGCAGTTGCTTTACACATGAATCAGAATATTCAGATTTTGATTGACAGGAAGCATAAATTTTTCTAGATCAGCTAAAGCATGAATAACTTTCTAGGACTATACATGGATGCCACATATACACTAGTGGAAGAAAACTACAGTGAAACATCAACTAAAAGAGTTTTAAGATTCATGACTCAGTCTGCCTGCTTTTGACAGATTGGTTTTCAATGACTTTTATAAATAGTACTCTAGAATTGCATATTAATTCATCTCCAAAAATGAAAAATATCCCATTTGCTGTTCTTGCTTTATGTGTTCTACCCATTCTAATGGATGAGCCTATGAAATATTTATTATATTTTAGAGAATGAGTGACTTGTTCATCTTCACCTGGATTAGAAAATGAATGTTCTCCAGGACGGTGTTAGTGTACATGTAATGACTGCTAAAAGACAGCATATTAAGTGTGGTGAAGCTCGGACAGTAAAAAAACAAATAGCTACCATCTTTTAAGCTCAACAAATGAGGCTTTGGCATTCAACCAGCTTAAAAAAAAAGTAAAGAAGCGTGTGTGTGTGTGTGTGTGTGTGTGTGTGTGTGTGTGTGTGTGTGTGTGTGTGTGTGTGCGTGTGTGTGTGTTAGTGACAGAGAGAGAGAGAGAGGAAAGAGAGACATGAATCTCTACATCTGTTTCTATGAGAAAGAGAGAGAGAGAGAAGAGGGAAAGATGGCACATACCAGTGTCTTTAGAATGCAACTTGCAGTCTGTTAGTAGGGGATTGTTAAAAAATAAGACATAACGATCTTATGCCTGCCATTATTGACTGACCTTAATCCTTCATGATTTACCATACCAGGGAACCGAGCATAACTATGTTGCAAAATCTCTGATAGTCAAGAGACATAGGTGGTGAAGCAAAGTGTGTTTTACTATGTGTGCATACATCTCAACTGTACAGATTTTTGCAGAATGTCCAGATTTTGGCCTCATATTTTTGGTCCATTTTTCATAAAGTTGTGGTTTTCTGGCAAATTAGTAGTAAATCATTAAAGACTGAAGTTCAGAAATAATGACAGACATTTGCATTTAAGACTTCATATTCCTCAAAAAAATCCATGCTAATACAAAACTTATTATTCTATCAACGTTATAAGTTTTTAAGAGTAATATTTAAAAACTGTCCCTATTTTTGGGCCTTTGTCCCACTTTTATTCATGGCTTGGTCCAGATTTCCTGCTCTAAGAGGTTGAGAGGTGTGTGTGTGTGTGTGTGTGTGTGTGTGTGTGTGTGTGTGTGTGTGTGTGTGTGTGTGTGTGTGTGTGTGTGTGTGTGTGTGTGTGTGTGTGTGTGTGTGCATGTGTGCATGTGCATGTGTGTGTGTGTGTGTGTGTGTGTGTGTGTGTGTGTGTGTGTGTGTGTGTGTGTGTGTGTGAGTTTGTAGAACAATTTTTGCATAACTTATATTTTCGATGTAAAATACCTCCCCCGACAACAACTATATACACTACAACAAGTTTGAAACATTAGGTGGAATGACTATTGCACATCAAAAGTATAATATAATATAATATAATATAATATAATATAATATAATATAATATAATATAATATAATATAATATATAATAAGAGTAAAGCGCAAGCCACACAGGGATAAATGCTCCAAAACCAATTGCAGTTAAAGAAATAAAGAAATAAATGATGGCACTTCGGCGCAACCCAGCATATAAAGCAGTCTTCAGCATCAATATAGTCCCAATGGGAAGACAAAAGTCTATATTATTGGATCATCCAAGAAATAATCCACCATAGATAAAACCAGCTATATTTATTTAGGCACATAAAAAAATATGTGCCTAAATAAATATATCTGGTTTTATCTATGCTGGATTATTTCTTAGATGATCCAGTAATATAGACTTTTGTCTTTCCATTAGGACTATATTGATGCTGAAGACTGCTTTATATGCTGGGTTGCTCCTAAGTGCCATCATTTATTTTTTATTTATTTATATAATATAATATATGTTTATATATATGTATATACATAGAGAGATGATTGGACTGAAGATAACCATCTCTACCTGAAGTCAATATCTGTTTAGCCAACAAAATCTGGCCGACTAAACAGATAATCGACAGGTGAACGAGATTGTACAAGTCTTTGGGGTAGAAAAATATGCCCTTTCCTTGAGACTGTGCACTCTTGGAGTTAGTGTACATAATTAGCAAGGGGTGTGAGGGAGATGTGCAAAGAAATGATGTTTTCATGTCTTTTTGTTTTGTACATTTTTGTATGCAGTAAGATTGTCACTTGACATATGCATAGAAATGTGTCAGCAATTACAAAGTTGCTCTTTTGGTGTCGACTTTGCAAATGTCAAGATTTGGGTGTTTTGATCTATATCAGTACACACACACACACACACACATATATATATATATATATATATATATATATATATATATATATATATATGCATGTGTGTATTTGTGTGTCTGTGTGTGTGTTTGTGTGTGTGTGTATGAATATGTATATATATAGTATATATATCTCTCATTCTTTCTCTCTCTCTCTCTCTCTCTATATATATATATATATATATATACATATATATATATATATATATATATAGTATACTTTTGATATGCAATAATTCCTCCTCCTATACATAAAGAGACAGAAAACAATTTAAGACATAGATCATTCCCTAAGTGCAATAATGCCACCTAGGGTGAGTGTTACCGGGGAATTAATGTCCTTTGAGGAGTGTTAAAACTCTCCTCCCATGGCATCGAACCTCACAACATCACTGCGTATATGTTAATTCCTTGATAATGCCCATCCTGTTGAACATTATTGCCTACATAACAGTGGTAACCATATCATTATTCAAAGTCAGGCATAATGAAGCCACATTTGGTATAACTGACCACTAAACACCAAATGTGTTATCTGAGAGAAATAGATCTTTTTTAAAATATGCAGAGATTTAGAATCAAAATTATTAAGATGGCCCACGAGATGAAGGTTTACATGCATGTGAATGCGTGGCAGTAAAGTCCTCCAAAAACAATTATGGTTTAACTTTTCTGAGTTCATTAAGATCCATTTTGTCAGACTGTGTGGAGTAATATGACATGCTCTGACTATGTCTTCTGCTTGCGGTGTTGCAATCCAATCACTGTGTCAGAACTGTAAGTCACAAGCAACCATGAGCATAAAAAGGGCCTGGATCATATACATTATTATCACAACTCAGTACGATTTTGCTTAATGCAAAAAAATAAATAAATAAATAAAATAAAACACAACCTCGTTCAGTGCCTGGATATTAATCTTAAAGGGAAACAGTCCCTTCAAATTCTTTCATCCATGATTGCACTATTCCAAAAGCCTAACTGATTTCTTCCCCTGTTCTTGTAACAACATACAATATTATTAAATCTAGTTTTAAATCCTTCAAAAAGATACTTGCATTCACATAAAGACATACTTTCTTCATCAGTTCTTATGGGCTACTCAGAATTCATTCAGCAGAAGCAAACCTAAAACAATATGAAGAAAACTATGTCAGTATCAAACCCAAATCAAGTAAACAATATGAAATGTTACATTATATTTTGGTCTACAAAAAATCATTAATATACTGAAATAATTTTATTTCTGGGATGCAAGAGAATATTTTCATTTCAGCCATAACAATTAGCTAAATAGCATGAAACAGTACTTCAAATTTTTGATATATAGAAATCATTTCATGTACTAAAATCCTCTTATTTCTAGCATGCAATAAAATATTTTCATTTCAGCTATAATACTCACAAATATTTGAACATTTCCATGATGGAATATTCTCTCTTATTGAGGTAGACATATACATGTGCTGTAATTTTCTCACTCCAATAATGTATAAAACAAGGACTGCTATTTTATTATTATTATTATTGTTATTATTATTGTTATTATTATTATTATTATAGTTGTTTCTTTGCACTGAATCTGCTGTAAAATAAAGCTTATGCATTGCTATTTAAGGACACAGGGTAACCAGCAATGAAGAAGTAAATCTATAAATACAGTTTCATTTTAGTCTGTGCCAGTTAACAGCTCAGCAGAGTGCTGTAGGGTATTCCCACAGTTGGGGGTAATGAGCAATGACCATGTGAACTGTGTAAATCCCTTCATGTAGAGAAAGATGGCCTCATGTAGGCAGTGATGGAACATAGGTGCCTCTCCAATCGCCAATGATTTGGACTGTATATTGAAAGACATTATGTACCTCATCATGCAGGCCACATAGTACTCTAATATTTTCTGCTGTGGTGGTTGTACTATCTACCTGTAAATGGAAGACTGTCCTGTACATCCATTATGTAATGTGCATTATGACACCCATGTCAGGCAATGACCATAAGGACTGGCAGTAATGACCACTATCCAACTGCTTCTAATGCCTGTCTCCACACTCTGTGGAGGCATTGTTGCCTATTGCAGGTGGATTGGCTAGAGCTGAGGAGGAACCCTGAAAAGCATGACCTGTCTTTCCATAGGTTCTGGTGAGTTTGAAGTGGGTTCTACAGGCAAAAGAGTTGCAAACCTGAGTATGACTGGTCGTGTTCCTTCCACATTCGCCATTGCCAGTTTTACAGCTCTGAGCCCTGTGACTACGACAATCAAAACAGTCACTGTCTGATGCAGCACAGACACCAAACATACCCTGATTCCAGTCAAAATAACCCATAACTGTAGCACCTGGAAAAGTAGACAGATAAACACCCATGCACAACATTGCTGAGATGTGACAATCCACAACATTGCTAATATGTGTCACTCCTACCACAATGTTACACCAATGATATTGATAACAGCTATGCAAGGAATGAAAACAAATGTTCCTTGCAAGGTATTCATTTATGTCTGTATTACTGATCTGCCTGTGGAGGAGGGAGAGAAAATGATGTTAATCATCCATGAGCTTACAACACTGACATGCCTATAAACTGGGTTAATGAGCTGATGTATCACTAACAGAGGTGCATGATGGTGCATCACTTTTGGCTTTCACATCTAGGCTTCCACTGGTGTGAAAATCCTTTCTATCTTCACAGGCAGGTAAAACAGGAACTCCTCCATGGTGGCCAGGTGATCTGCAATGGTAAACCTCCATCCATAGCTATCTTCTTCTGTGAACTAGTATAGATCTTTTGGTGGGCATGCAAAATCTTGTCAGTGACCATTTGTGAAGCTGCCAGCCCAGCTAGCAGGAATTTTATAAATAATTCTATGTTATTTGTGGATATTGCTGTGATCTATACATAACAGTATGATATATACTTCAAGAATGTAACCGCAGTTTACCCTACTGGAAAAAAAACAGAAATGTATATAAATGTATATATCTGTGCAAATGTATGTTTCAATAGTAAAAGCTGGAACAAACAGAGTTAACTTGCAAGGCTTCAAGAAAACAGGTTGGAATCAGAATGTTTTACGATTCTGTTATCTCACAGTAAACAGACACAATGTCTAGAGCTAGAGGTTTCCTATTGTCTTAAAACAGAAATAATTACTAGATTTCAAATGTAAAAGTGTTTAACTGTTTTACAACTTCCAGTTCTGAGCATACATCTGAGAGATATGTATTTTTCACATAGAAATATTAAATTTTGTTAAGTTTCTGTTAGCCTGGGAACTGAAGGCAGATGAAAAAGAGTGATGTCATCCAGGCTAACCCAGCAGTAATATGTGATATTAATTTAATAACTCTCTCAGAGAGGGAGAGGAAAGCATTTTGTATCATGTCTTGGACCTAGAAACATCCATTCATCATCATCTGCATTTGCCTTGCTCTGTAAGTAAGTTATTTAGGGCATAGTATCTTTTAGATATAGATAGGAATATAGCAAAGATTAGTTTAGATTATTTCTGTATTTATTTCAGACTGTCCTGCAATTTTGTTTTAAAATATTTCCTGTGATTCTGAACTTTGTAGTTACTGTGTTGTTTGAGTATTGTCTTGTTCTTTTATTATTTATTATTAAATATATTTAAACCTTTTAATTGTGCCTTGTTTGTTTAGAGATATTTAAGCTCTTAGAGCATTTGCATATGTATTTGGTGACACTGTACAGGCCACTCCTAAATAGCCTTGAAAGTCTTGGTCACACTTATCACTTGGATAATAGTAACATTACACAGTAGGATTGGACACCCTTTGGTAAGGGCCTTATAGGAGTTGATAAGTACGGGTGGCTGGTGGCAGCTGGTACTACCTTATAGTCTGGGCAGAAGGGGGCATAGCTCGTAAACCTGTGCCAGCCTTTCCCAGGTGTGTGTGTGTGTTTGTATACCTATCAAATCTCAAGGTGTGTGTTTGTGTGTGTGTGTGTGTGTGTGTGTGTGTGTGTGTGTGTGTGTGTGTGTGTGTGTGTGTGTCAGCTACTTAGGCAGGGACATGAAGCACTGGTTGAACAGAGAGAGTGCTGGAGGTCTTAGCTTGGCCACTCAGCTGAGATCTTAACCATATAGCTGTACCAGTGGGTAGTCTTATTGGCGATCTGGAGAAAGAGGGAGCAACCAGCCCCAGACTGACTGTGATCAATGTGTGCTCTTAAAGGAAATTGTACTGTGTGTGTACTTGACATCCTCCCAATGTGTACAGCCCTCACTGGTGCTAGTGGGGTTCCTTGATTACTGGGCCAGGGCAGGGGCATCACACCCTTCACCAAACCTGATGGACTGCCCTGTTGTGGCCACTGACAGCATCCATGCACATCACCATCTTATGCCACACACAGTCACAGAAGGGCCAGTTTATCTTATCTGTACCCAACATCCATACCACAAATGGCCTGCAACAGCAATTCCAACTCTGCCAGCAAGAAAATCTCTGGGTGCTACGTCTCCTTAGGTGCAATGTCAATGTGGACACAAATCTGCTGACAAAAAGTAGACATTAATTGCATGAAAATGTCTGTGGAGTACACACACTCACGTGATGTTTGTGTCTATTTATGTGTCACCTCTACCATAGTCCAAAATCACAAGACCATTATCTATAGCAGTCCAGTACAGCAGCATGTCAGTGGACTGTGTTGTGATATGCGCCCTGTCAACATCCTCTGCATATTTTTACACAATAAATCACAGTCATTGCATGCTCCACATATTTACAATAGCCTAGTATCTGTTAATCCATGCTCCATTCATAAGTCACATTGTCCACAAGATTACACATGTGATATAAATACGAGAACAGTGTGCATTGTAACACAGTTCTCTCTGTCTGTGCTGCTTAACATTGATCATACTGCACCTCATACGACCCCACAGCCAATACCTTAGAATGGCACTGTGGCCTGCAGCCGAGTTTGTTTTCAGGTATCTACAGTTGCAACCATCCCTGTGATCCTCACATGCCTGCAATTAGGTGGCTATGGAGCCCACCATAAAAAAATCACACTTATTCAGTTTATCCTTCCACCTGCATATGGCTTGTGTCATTTTACCCCATCAAATGTTACACACTCCTGTAATCAATAGGGAGATGTGGTTATATACTGCAGACCTTCATCACATGCCTACACGTGTCTGCATCCACTGACAGATAGCAGATGTGGAACAACCTTTCACTAAGAGTTCTTCTGTCAACTACACAGTCTTCCCACTTGTTACTGTCTCATGCACTCTTACCAAAACAGTTGTAGAATGCTCTTTCCTCTCTATTGTAAAACCAATACCCACTGCTAGTTCCACATGCTCTTCCAGCAGTCTCCAATAGCTAGATGGACACTGCAATAACCATGGCTGTTTTTGTCACAGTTTTAAAGCTCAAAGCAAAGTAATTACTTTTTTGTCAGTCACCAAAATTAGATACAGCAAGACCTTACCATGTCTAGGCAATTGTAGTTCTGTATCATAGCTCAGAAAAATTATCTGCCTCATCACACCAATCTGCCCACCCAGCACCTCCAACAGTGGATCCTGCAGGGAATCCTTAAAGTCTACCAACCCCCTGCTCTCTCAGGAAATATGTTCCCAACACAGCACTGCAAAATGTTATATGAACAAGGCTTAATAGTCCTTTAAAGGAAAGAAATTCAGCCCATACACATTTGCTGCTATCAAGATAGAGATGAGATCAACAGAAATCTGGTAACATTTTTCGGAAGGATTTCATAAGCCTTATCATTATTGCATTATATGGCTAGCATCTTCTGAGAAGCAAAAAGATTACAATATCTTGATAAATAAAGATCCATCCATCCAGTGCAATTGTTTATTCATCTCAGAGACAGTTCAAAATAGGCTGCATGGAGTGGTTACAAAAATTCATTTATTTTTTTTCATTTGGCCCCAATGTGTACCTTTCAGATGACCAGTTGTTGCTTTCTGCTCAGATTGGTTTTAAGTTTGGTATACCCTGTATTTTTCTTTCTCTATCAGGGGTAGGACTTCTTCAACCATTGGAAGACTGTAAAAATAATGCGTAAATGGGGAGCAGAGCCTCTATAAGCACATATGTACTGTTGTGTATGTGGGAAGTTGTGGTGGTGCTGCTGATGTTACATTCACCAGGGCACATAATGTCAGTCAGCTACAGTCTTCCATGTAAGCATGAAATTTAATAGCAAATTGTCTTGTGATCACAGCACATCCCCATTGAAAGGAGAATACCATATCATAAGCAGGAGTCTTACCATCACTCCTGCAATGGGTGAGCTGACAATATGCCACTTTTTCCTACCTTGTCCTCCTTGACTCCTTCACTGACTGATTTGCAAATAGATTCCGTTTATACCAGGTAAACCAGGAAATGACATCTTCCTGTTTCCTGAAAACGGCAGCATATTTTTAAAAACATGTAAACAACTTAAAAAGTTGTATAAAACAATTTTAAAAATGCATTCAAAGCACCGGAAAGGAAACATGCTCAAGCATGATACATATTGTACAAAACCAGTGCAAATATCGTACAGATGTTTTATGTACGTTAACCTAAAAAACTAAAAAACTGAACAAGGAGAAGAACATCCCCTACAAAATATACATGGATATGCAGAACTACTAAACAGGTGCCTTCCAACCCTGACTTATGACTAGATGACTAAGTTGTATATAGTCACAAGTAAACAAGTGACAATCAGGCAAAAAAAACATTACATGGGCTCAAATGGGTGTAAAAAAACATTACCTCAGTGAGTCCATGATGTGTACATTTATCCCAATCAAAACAACCTATATTTTAATAGATAGGGAAAGACCAAGTTGCTAAACCACCCTAAAGGGAAAAAATAAGGCTAAGTATATCAACCAAATACAACAAGATCTATCTAAGATAGCTTTTCAATTTTAAAATGGGGGCTATGTTGCAGTTACTGTTTAGCCCAGGATAGCTGAATGCGTCTAAGCGCAACTGCCATTCCAGCTCCCGATTTTCCAGAATTAGTGAAAAAGGGCCACCCCTAACCTTTAAAGGTACGTGATCGATGGCCATGAATTGGAAGCTATGACCTGGGTTCAGAACTATATGCTTTGCTAGTGCGTTGTCATCTTTACTGTTCCTGATTGCATATAAATGTTCATACATTCTGTCTCGGACTCGTCTGTCCGTTTTCCCAATGTAGAACCCTTGGCAACAATTGCACATAGCAATGTAAATAATAGATTTACTCTCGCAATTAAGAGTGAACCTAATATCGTACTTTTTGTCCCTTACCTGAAATGTCTCACCAACACGAACATTGTTACAAAACTTACAGAACCCACATCTAAACATCCCTCTCCTTTTATGGAATGTACCTTGATGTGCGTCCCTTTGTAGTAATTCCTTAAGGTTATTGGACCTTCTAAATATAAATCTGGGCTCACTACCTAATTTTTCAACCAACAAAACATTGGAAGAAATAAGGTGCCAGTTTTTCCGAATAATGTCCAAAATACCCTGGGAGTTGTTACTAAAAGTGGTGATGAAACTTAAGGAAAAGTCACACTCTAACCCTCTAGATGTTCTCGTGAAACTCACATCCTTTGTGGGAGGAAGTATTTCTTGCCCTATGTTGGTACTAGGATCATTGTGTGCAACATTTTGCTGGAACAATAAAGGTTTGTAAAAACCATTATTCCTTTTAAAAGTAACTTCCCCTATGAGTTCTGATAACATTTTGTCTGGATACCCTCAGTTAGTGAACATCTCTCTTAATAAGGAACATTCCTTAGTGAAGTCCACCAACGTGCTGCACATTCTTCCTGCCCTCACCAGCTGTCCTTTCACGATGGACCTTTTCTGTTTATAAGGGTGAAAGCTGGTGAAGTGCAGGAAAGAATTGCAGTATGTAGATTTCCTATATACAGTTGACGTCAATATCTGATCAGTGGTGTCCTTCACTAATTTAACATCGAGGTAATCTATCTCTCTAGTTGAAAATTTGAATGTAAATTTCAAGAACTCAGTTGTGGAGTTAATAGCTTCCACAAACTCTGCAGCTTCTGTTTCAGAGCCCCTGAACAACAAAAACATGTCGTCCAAGAACCGGGTATAGAATGTGACAGATTCCATAAGCCCAGGGACCCTTTGTAAGATGTTAGCTTCCCAATATCCCATGACATAGTTTGCTACTCCAGCCCCACAAGGGGAACCCATCGCCACACCACGTTTCTGTAAAAAGAATTCACCATCAAAGGTAAAGTAGTTACTGGTCAAAACAATTTCCAGTAACTCAGTGGCCAGATCAACCTCCAATTTGGAAGCCCCAAAGCCCTGTAACATAGTCCCAATCCACTCCACCGCTTCTGAATGCGGTATGGAGGTATATAGGTCTATGACATCAATGGTTAAGAAGTTGTTATTATTGTTGTACGGTACACAGTTAACATTGTCAAGGAACGTCCATGAATCCTTACATATACTGGGAATTCCTTTGATGTATTTGTCCAGTATATGTGTAATAAGCTTCGAGCATGGATAAATAATGGACGACCTGCCGTCAATCAACGCCCTCATAGGGGGGTTGTTGATACTCTTATGAATTTTAGGGATTCCGAACATGACGGGTATCTTTGAACAGTTGATATCAATGTAATTATACAAGTTCATATCAATTTTTCCCGTCAGGAACAGGTCCCTAAAATATCCCCTAATTCTCTGGGTACTACCATTGACTTCATTCTTTGATGATTTTATATAGGCATCGCTCTCTAGTAATAAAGTCATCTTTTCATTGTATGTTGTATTATGAAATATCACTAACCCACCACCCTTATCAGGTTTTAATACCCGTACAGGCAACCGACTAATCTCATCCAATAGTAGCATCTGTTCTTTGGTAATATTAGAACGTTTAAAACTAGTTCTATCACTGGTGTTATTAGCTAAAAATCTGAAATCCATTTCACAAATGTTCTCAAACAATTGTAAAGTTGAGTGTAATGGAGGATTAAACACACTAGCTAGTTTTAAATTGCATATATTAGCAGTATTACCTTCCTCAATTAAGTTCGCACTGTCGGTTGATTGATTAAACATCAATTTAAGGTTCATTTTTCTCACAAAACACTTAAGTTCTATAATTTCCTTAGCAATACTCCCATTCCTACTTGGAATATTTACCAAAGGCTAATATTTCAACCAGTTGGTCATCTAAGGTAATGTCGGAGAAATTATAAATCTTGAAGTTGCCATTTTTATTGGTAAGGATGGTAGGGTGGCCTGTTTCCAAAGTTTGATCAGGTGGGTCAATGTGCAACAGTAACGAAGGAGGTGGAACAATCCTGTTTGGCATATCAGCCACCAGAATTACATCTAGTTCCTTCTCCTGTTCGCATAAAACTTCCTGCTGCGTTGCCCTAAAAAATTACTGTTATTGTTACCTGTATTCTGGTTATTTTGTTTATTATTGCTATTAGATCCATTCTGAAAGTTACCATGTCCCCCTTTGTCCCTAGCAAACCCCTTAATTCTGTTACTCCTCCTAGGTCCTGGGTTAACATGACCTTCAATAATATCCTCTTCAACTATATCATCCAATCTACTCTCATTTTCTTCTGCTTTTATCATCTGGTTGTCACCAGTACCACCTAGGCAGATGTTCCTAGTCCCCTTTAAATTAGGGTAGGCAGATTTTTTCAAATAAGCTTCCCTATCCCTAATCAATTTCTTATTTTTATTTCCTTTCAACTTTATCAACAAGGTGTCAATGCTGGACAAGATCCGTCCATAGTCGAATCTGTATCTATTGAAGTCCAGATCAAGTTTAATATCTTTGTCCAGGTCATTGATTTCATTCATTAACGAGTCAATATGCAATGCATAATACTTAACAATCAAATCTAACAATTCACTGCCGTGTTTTTGAAACAGTGTTTCTAAATCCACCAAAACATCCTGATCAGATATTAAACCTGATGCCATAAAGTTATTTCGTAACCCTTTTGGTACCAAATTTTCAACGATACACTGTTTAAAATAAGCAGACTCCAACTGCAACTTTTTCAGTTTAAGCAGTTTGGAATCAAACATTTTAAGTTTATCTGCTAGACATGTGTTATTGTTAAATACAACAGTACCAGTAGGCGTACCTTGTTGGCCAAACATAAAGTTAGTAGTGTCTAATAACCAGCCACCCAGGTCAGGCAACCCAGGACTAGATCCGACAGTTCCATTTTCAGCATTAGCTTGTCCTGCTGTAACTGTCCGTTGGTCAAAATTAGAACGAACATTTGAGACTGCTACTGCATAAGAGGCTGGACGTCCCGCCTCTTCTTCATTCACAGAACCAATGCCAGAAAGTGAGAAAGTACCTCCCTGGCTGTTGCCTACACTAGCAATATTGGTAGCCGTTAAAGTCCGTCGTTCCGGCTGTGCAGCTGGAATCCAGTCATCGGGGCTTCCTTGGCTCAGCCCCGTCACCCTACCATGACCGGAGGGTCCTTCTCTCAAAGCCTGGAATGTAGCCTGCATATCATCCATCCTCGAATTAATCTGGTCAAGTCTGGCCGACAACCCTGCTATTAAAACAGTTAAATCCATGTCACATAAAACACTTTGCTGGTAAACTGCCAAACCAACAGGAATCCTCACGAAAACAACCACAAACGAAAAGTAAAATAAACAAACCAAACGAAAAAAGAAAAGAGGAACCTTGTTGGCAGAAACCACGCAAAAAGTTCTTTAAATCCTGAGTTCTTGAAATTTACATTCAAATTTTCAACTAGAGAGATAGATTACCTCGATGTTAAATTAGTGAAGGACACCACTGATCAGATATTGACGTCAACTGTATATAGGAAATCTACATACTGCAATTCTTTCCTGCACTTCACCAGCTTTCACCCGTATAAACAGAAAAGGTCCATCGTGAAAGGACAGCTGGTGAGGGCAGGAAGAATGTGTTAGTGGACTTCACTAAGGAATGTTCCTTATTAAGAGAGATGTTCACTAACCGAGGGTATCCAGACAAAATGTTATCAGAACTCATAGGGGAAGTTACTTTTAAAAGGAATAATGGTTTTTACAAACCTTTATTGTTCCAGCAAAATGTTGCACACAATGATCCTAGTACCAACATAGGGCAAGAAATACTTCCTCCCACAAAGGATGTGAGTTTCACGAGAACATCTAGAGGGTTAGAGTGTGACTTTTCCTTAAGTTTCATCACCACTTTTAGTAACAACTCCAAGGGTATTTTGGACATTATTCGGAAAAACTGGCACCTTATTTCTTCCAATGTTTTGTTGGTTGAAAAATTAGGTAGTGAGCCCAGATTTATATTTAGAAGGTCCAATAACCTTAAGGAATTACTACAAAGGGACCATCAAGGTACATTCCATAAAAGGAGAGGGATGTTTAGATGTGGGTTCTGTAAGTTTTGTAACAATGTTCGTGTTGGTGAGACATTTCAGGTAAGGGACAAAAAGTACGATATTAGGTCCACTCTTAATTGCGAGAGTAAATCTATTATTTACATTGCTATGTGCAATTGTTGCCAAGGGTTCTACATTGGGAAAACGGACAGACGAGTCCGAGACAGAATGTATGAACATTTATATGCAATCAGGAACAGTAAAGACGACAACGCACTAGCAAAGCATATAGTTCTGAACCCAGGTCATAGCTTCCAATTCATGGCCATCGATCACGTACCTTTAAAGGTTAGGGGTGGCCCTTTTTCACTAATTCTGGAAAATCGGGAGCTGGAATGGCAGTTGCGCTTAGACGCATTCAGCTATCCTGGGCTAAACAGTAACTGTAACATAGCCCCCGTTTTAAAATTGAAAAGCTATCTTAGATAGATCTTGTTGTATTTGGTTGATATACTTAGCCTTATTTTTTCCCTTTAGGGTGGTTTAGCAACTTGGTCTTTCCCTATCTATTAAAATATAGGTTGTTTTGATTGGGATAAATGTACACATCATGGACTCACTGAGGTAATGTTTTTTACACCCATTTGAGCCCATGTAATGTTTTTTTTGCCTGATTGTCACTTGTTTACTTGTGACTATATACAACTTAGTCATCTAGTCATAAGTCAGGGTTGGAAGGCACCTGTTTAGTAGTTCTGCATATCCATGTATATTTTGTAGGGGATGTTCTTCTCCTTGTTCAGTTTTTTAGTTTTTTAGGTTAACGTACATAAAACATCTGTACGATATTTGCACTGGTTTTGTACAATATGTATCATGCTTGAGCATGTTTCCTTTCCGGTGCTTTGTATGCACTTTTAAAATTGTTTTATACAACTTTTTAAGTTGTTTACATGTTTTTAAAAATATGCTGCCGTTTTCAGGAAACAGGAAGATGTCATTTCCTGGTTTACCTGGTATAAACGGAGTGTTTTATGCTTGTATTTTATTACCTCTGAAGAAGCCACGGTGTTCTCTGTTGGTTGTCCTAATAAATGCGTTAAGGATTTAAAGAACTTTTTTGCGTGGTTTCTGCCAACAAGGTTCCTCTTTTCTTTTTTCGTTTGGTTTGTTTATTTTACTTTTCGTTTGTGATTTGCAAATAGATCTCAGGTCACAAAGGTTTCAATCATTTCTCCATCCCTTCATATGTACTAAAAGTGTATCCTGCTTAATTAGACTAAAAGTGCATATTACATTTGATAATGTACTTAGTTGTAAAGCATTACATATTGCAGTCAGAGGCAGGAGTCACAAATAACATGTAATACTGAAGAAATACGATTTACACCTTAGCAGTTTTCAAGAACAAATTAAGTTAATGCCGTTGTTTAGTCAGGAAAGAAATCTCATTTGATATAGTTTTGTCAATCTCTGTGTATCCTTGTTCAAATACTTGAAATATATGACATTTTGAGATTATTTAGCTTAATTACTTCAAGATCAGAGTGACCTTTATATTTCTTCACCTTATCATTTAAGAACAGAGACGTACATTCTAAGCTATTATCCTTATAATAGGAACATGATGCTTTGATTCCACTTTCCTTATTTGCTTCAACATGACAGCCACATTTATTACATAATGAAAAACAACATTCTTTTTAACTGAATATTTTGACCAGATAATTACACCGCAACAACTGAGCACTTATTGTCATAATATAAATCATCAGCAAATGATTTTAGCTCAGGACATGATAACTTTTTGTTGTACTTTGTCTTCAAATATAAAATTGACATATCCTGAGCAATTTCACAACCCTATTCTGAAAACAGGAAAAAAGGTTCACTTTTTTCCTGTACCACATTCTGATAAAGTAAGGAAATGTTTTCTTTTCATATTTATTAAATAACAATGTGTGCAGAAGAAGAGCTGTGGATGAAAGTTATCTGTGTTCCTAAATAATCCTAAATAATATTCAGTTCTCTAGGAAATGTGATCTGTAGCAGTGCTCAAAGAATGTAATTCCCTTTCAAATATATGCAGGAGTTATTTTTTACAACCCTGTGTATTTTTTGGAGGTGTATAATAAAACAATGTGACACATGTGCTCAAACTGCATATCTATGTGCCACCAACATAGATATTCAGTGAATCAAAATATAGCAGCACCATTGTATATGTTGTTACATCTACACAAGCAAACAATGGCAGTCTAATCCATGATCACATTACAGGTGTTCACGTACCATAAAACAGATGGCTCATACACTGAAAGCTAGTCAATGCATGCACATGTGCACAGCAATAGCAGTACGGCATTTGGCGGTTGTTGTGAGCTGCAGGTATCTCATAGGGTCTACTTTGTTTGATAGAAAACACGTTTCACTGAAACTCATTCCATCGAAGCCTCATTTCACTGAAAATTAATTGCATGGGCACAATTCACTGAATGCTCACTTTACTGAAAACTCATTTAACTGAAACTCATTTTGTCTAAATAAGTATATGCCCTGTTCCCCACTGTAGTGTGATCCTGGAGTTAGTACATATAGAAAGGGGAGCTGTGAGGGGCACAGTCCTCCACATTGGGGGGTGTGGGAGGCATAGACCCCCACCTATTTTAAATGTTGTAAACCATAGACATGGATTCTTACATGTCAAATGAATAACTCTTTCCAAAAAGATAATATATACCCAAAGTATGTGGGGGGCTGTGCCCCCCACAACCCCCCCCCCAATTATATATACTAGCTCCAGGACTGCACTACAGTGGGGAACAGGACACATACCTGTTTAGACTAAATGAGTTTCAGTCAAATGTGTTTTCAGTGAAGTGAGCTTTCAGTGAATTTTGCTCAGGGAATTCATTTTTAGTGAAATGAGGCTACAACGAAATGAGTTTCAATTAAATGTGTTTTCTACCAAACAAAGTAGACACATCTCATAATATACCACTTAACCTGCCTTGTGCTACAAACAGGAGGCATTTCCCTTATATAACAAACACACATGCAGGCTGGAAAGATGTTATTTAACTTTAATCATCCTAGCATATCTACTATACACCTTCTAAGGTGTAAGCAAGACTAAGAAAACATCCATCATTTAAATAAACATAGCAATTAATTCAAATGCCCACTCAAATAGTCTCTTAAAGAAATAAAGTCATATTAACCAAACACCATAAAATCAAAAATCATCAGTGATCTGTATACTTCTCAGTAAAAATGTTTTACATTTCAAAAACATTCTTGCCTCTAAGTGATTTAAGGCTATTTATTCCTCCTCTTGTCCACTGGACATTATCCATCACTAAAAACTTTAAATATTCTAAATTACTATTATGTACATGTACAACATGCATATGTTCAAACCTCTTATTCCTAATATTAGACATATGCTTTTGAATTCTAACATTTACTGCTCCTTTAATTTGGCCATTGTACCACTTTGGCAGAAATTAAAGTATAGTCCGTATACCACATAAAGATTTAGACAGTCATTTTGAAATTCTTTGCATTTATCCATTTATACTTTATTTAAATTTTATAAAAAATTTGCACACATTACACTTGCTACATTCATATATCCCTTTATCAGTTATTAATGAAGGAACAAACACCTTGCAATTCAAAATCTTCCCTAAGTTTAACAATGTACTATAAGAAAAAATGGTTATCTAGGTAGATCTTATTTAAATATTCATAATGTAGGAGAATGCCACAATTTTTTCTAATGATCTTACATTAATGTTGGACATAGTCATGCTGTAACCAGAGACAGTAAATCCTTCTTTGTTAAACCTTCCAGTCCTTTCGCAATTACATATCAAACAACAGTAGAAGGAATCATGCTGACTGTGCATCTGCCTAGTACTTTAAAATATATGTTGGAAAATTATTTCTAAGTTTCCTAATAGAGTGGGTAAAGCATTCACCTTTTCAAAGATTTATCCAACCTTTTGATCCTTTTGATCGGATAAACTATGAATTTGGGAAACTTAAGATCAACAATAATAGTAATTTAGTAGGGGATTTAAAAAACAAAATCTCCATATTACATAAACAAAGTGTTAGTGATAGCATTTTCTTGCATTTACAATTGAATACACTCAAAATTTTATAACTATTCAATGTTTGTGTACTACAGTAAAAACTGGAATTCTAAAAGAGTACATATTAGAACAGCATAGCTTGTCAGGTGTTTGTATTCAAGACTTCTACTATGCATATAATGAGACCAAGTGAAAATTCAAATAAAGATGATCCTTTTTAGAAGAAGAAGAAAATGAAAATGAAGCTGCACTTCAATGTTTAAATTAATTAGTTGATAAATCAGAGAAAAGTCTCAAATTAGGCCTGTCAGCCTTTTTCAACCAGCCGGGGCAACACATTCAACAAGGAAAATATAAGGAGGAGAGAGAGGATGATAACTCTGAGTATACAGTGAGATGGTTAATCTTTCATCTCCAAACATTTAAGCCAGAACAAAGAATTCTCTTTCAGCAAAGATTGCAGCAGGAGTAGATAAAACATTACAACTGTAGTTCAACAACAAAAACTGCAAGATAAATTACCAGTGTAAGCACATCACAACAACCTATAAGGTAATTAGCTTCAGATCAGTTCAGTTTGCTGAAGAAAAAGAAAAGATCTTAAGAAAAAAATTATTTTCATTTTCCTATCTAGAAGAGCTAACTTAACTAATACTACTTTGGACTGAAAACTCTTCATAAGCAAGTATAATATTCTATGTATAACACAACATACTAATGGCCTTTCAAATGTGTTTACCTTGAGATTTCTAGTAGTTTTACCCCTATACATACATGCACACACACACACGCACACATACACACTTTCAGGGCATTTTGCTGCTTTCCATCACTTTGTGAAACCAATAGGAATTTATTGGAAAGGAGAACTTTATGCAGATTTTATAAAATAAGCAGTGGATAAAGCAATTGCTTAGAGACAATTAAGAAGAAATAAAAGTGTGAGATACATGTATCACCAAGAGTGGCAGCCTTGTCAGCATCAACACTGCTAAGCATCATACATGCAGTAAATAATATAGGGTGTTATGAAAAGGTACAAAGAGGGAAGCTAGATTAGACTATCAGTACATTAATTTACATTAGATTCCTTCAGTATTGCTTTGTCTAATTTTTTCATGCTGATTTTCCTAAATACCTATTTTCTTTGCTATCTCTAGTTACACAGAGTATTGTGAATCCACCTTTCATACCAATTGTTTCTGCAAATGGCTCTAAAATGGAATGCATATCTCTTAATTTGCATGACCTATTAAACAAGGTTACTCAGAGCACCCCTTCCTCCATTAATGATTCTGGAGATTTTGCTATGTAAATTACATAATTTACAAAAGGAACTTAATTTTGTAAACATTTTTTTTTTTTTGTTGCCAGCCATTGTAGTCTCATTATATTTTCCCTTAAGATAAGTGTTATTCTAAATAAGAATATGTATGCTTTTGCTTTCATTTCTGGCAATAATTTATTATTTTTTAAAGTTGTGATTTATAAGCAAAGCATAATTTTGGCAATGGGTATTTTCAGTAGCAAGTACCACTGCAGTCCTTGTTCTTGTTGAGTATGAACATGCAAAATGGAAATATACAACACAATTCTCCTGTTTGTTTTATTGACAATGTATTTATTTATTAATGTTTTAGAACAGGGCTCAGAAAACACTGTGTTAAGACTAGAACAGGACATTTAAAAAAGTGCAAATATATTTTTTTAACTCTTCTTTTTGTCACAGTGATATCAGGTGTAGTTTATAGACAGTTAAATTATTTTGAACAATGTACATAATTGTTCTATTTCTGAGATATATAGAAAATAACTTTTAGAAACAATTGCACTCAGTGTAAAAGTGCTCTTCGAAACGTGGAAGAATGTATTATTAGGAATCATTCCAGATTATCTAGACTGATTTCTAATTATGTGGATTTTAACATAAATTTATATAACTTCAAGGTCTTATTTACTGAATGACATTATAGTATTGATTTTACTTTTAGAGCATTTTATGAACTATTTACTAAGGAACTAAACAAATGCATCCCTCTTAAAGGTACAAAGTAAACAAGAAGAAAATAATAAATGGAGAAATGTATCATTACTAAAAGATATAGTACCCATTGTCTTCCAGTTTTATTTTCAGTGTAGACATGACTCTATCAAGAAGGTGGCGGTTAACAACTGAATAATGTTTTATGAACATAGCAAAGTTTTAGATAAATTGGTGACACAGGCTGTATTTATAGGAAAAAATATTTAATAATTTAAAGAACTTGGAACCTGGTAAAATACCTACATTTATAGACAAACTGACCCCCCCCCCAAAAAAAAAAAAAAGAATGTCACCTTTAAATGTGTCATGTTTAAGTGGTGTAATTATATTTACAACAGCTCACTTTTTAGTCTTGGAAAGTAAGAAAACAAGCTACCACAGTAAAGATCAGTTTAATTGAAATAATGAGCAGAGGTCTGTTTTGCAATTTTGTTTTTACATGCAAGGCATTTTATATTGGTAAAACAATAATAAAGCTTACTTACAGATTTAATGAACATCTAAATGCAATAAAGAGATTCCCCCAGATTCAGGAAACTCCATGTAAGAATAAAACTATTCTTGCAGAGAGTGGTTCGTGTTCGTTTAGAACAGCAGCGCTCCTTGCATATTCATGAAGGCACGCTGCTGTTTAATGTACATGGACACAAACCATGAACGAGTGCAGGGGGCATGTCCAAGTAATGCATGGACACTAAACATATGCCCTGCACTTAGAAAGTTTAATACGGCACTTTCTAAGCTGAACTGGCATAATATTAAAGCTTTGCTCTAATATTATGCCAGTATTTCAGTGCCCACGGACACTACAATGAAAAAATTATCATTTCAGTGTCCACAGACACTGAAATGAAAAGGGCAACAAGAAACCAATGCAGGGGGTGTGTGACAGCTTCTGTCACACACCCCCTGCATTGCTAAAGCAGGAAATGTGTGCAAATGCACACATACCGGGAGATAAATCCCCCAAAAGTGAAAAAGCACAAGTACAGTCCCACAAGCGGTGAAAGTTGATAGAGAAAAAGTCATGCTTCAGCATGAATCACGTAAGAGTAGAAGTCTGAAAGCAAATGTATGGCAATAGTCCCTCATAGCAGTGCATGTTAACAAAGGCACAAATGATGGGGGAAAAATACCACATTAGGGACACAACTGAAAAATTGCCCTCACACAGTTAGAAAATTGATAGAGAACAGGATATGTATTAGCAGAAGTCCCTGAAGGATAGAAGCCTGAAAGCCAAATCAATGCCATTGTTTCTTGATTGTAGTCCCAAGTAGTTGTCAGAACACCACAATACACACCCATATAACCTAATAATATGATAATAATATATACATTTTTGACTAGCATAAGAAATGTTTAAGTGTAGCTAAGTGGGCGTGCACATTATGGCCATCCGCTTAGCATAGCTTAGACATCCCATAGGAGCTAAATGCAATTATAGAGGTGAAATTTCCAACCTTATGTAGTGTAGTGGTTAGAGTTGTGGCATAACATATAGGTGTTCATAGTTTGAGTCCCAAAGACAGGCAACTTATTTTCCTGTGTGAAAGTAGTGTTACAATTATTTTAGTAAGCTTAAATTATGTAGCAACATTTAATTTTTTTTATCAACCAGGGTAGTGTAGCAGTTCCAAAAGTGAGATGTCAGTGTAGAAAAGATGTGAAACCCTTAATATAAACACAAGTGGTCCATACAGTGTAGTGACACAAGAATATAATTTAATGAAAGCACATAGGGGGATGTCATGGAAGATAAATGTAAAATTATTATGTGTATATAAATATTATTTTATAATATAAAATTATAAGTATAATATGCTTAAATGTGCCTTAATCACTCTGTATCCATCAGACCTTGTTCTGCACAGCAACAAAATAGTAGGGCTTGCCAAGTCTCAAACCCGTGCTGCTGTCCTCTACAATCACAGCAAAATGCCACTACACCATCTGAGCTGTGAGACTCTGCAATGCTTTAAAAGACATATTATGCATTCTGGTCATTTAACATTAATGAACAAAACAGCATTTCCACATATCAAACCTATGACCCTGAACACTACAGTCAGAGGAATGTACTATTATACCATCTGAGCTGTAAGAATGAATGTTGCTTTTTCAAACATATTTTGCAATAGAGGCATACAACATTAGGGAGAAGCTTTGTGGAACCATTCATGCATTGTATATAGACATTTACATGAGTATATATATATATATATATATATATATATATATATATATATATATATATATATATATGATGAAAAATATATATGAAAAAGTAGAGTCATAATATAGATATACATATATAAAAATATAAAGGAGGGAATATATATAATTACCAGGATGTGGAACCATAATCCTGGCCACCGTTGCATACCATGGCCAGGCATCTGCCAGGTCATTGGCATGATAACTGGAGTGGAGTTGGTAATTAATGATATACCATACCTCTGCACCTCGTAGTGCAGGATATCTGGACAATGCATGATGTACTTGTGGGATAGTGGGCTGGAAAGAGGGACATATCACATATAATGGTGTTACAAACTGAATCAGTAGCTGGTGTCACACATGTTATTGTAACATAACATCCCCGAAGGATATGATGTCTGGAACACCAATGGATATCAACAGTTACTGGCTACAATCCTCACATTATCCTTCCAACCCCACAAAACAGACGTTGTTCGAGGAACAGACCAAGCATAACAGGCAAACATCTGGCTGGTCTGTGGACATCATGCCAGTTGAGAGGTATATCAGAGGCATATCACTGTCAGATGTAAAGTTACTCAGTAAATGCATGTTCAGACGAACCCTGTCAATCTAGCAACCCTCCATGTGTATAACAGCAATAATGACATACAAACTGTACCCAGTTCTGGAGCTTTGTCCCCCATGTTGTTGGGCTGTCTCCACATGTCCTGTCCTGAGAGGTATTTCCACCTACTGTCTGTGAAACTGTAGCTCCTACACCTTCATAATGTCCCTTGCACAGGCAAAGAAAATGGGCAAGGCCCATCTGAAGGGCATCCCATATGTTGGAACTAGCAGCAGTGTCCAGGCCCACACCACAATAGTATGTGGGCACCTACATAGCTTTATGGCCTCAGCGATACCCAACAGGACAATATCAACCCCCACAAGGTAGGCTGAATGCCTGTGGTGGACAGCAGCAATACACAACTACCATCATAGGTGGAAATAATCACAGGATGGGCCAAGAAGGAACAGGTGCCTCACTGGAAGCCATGTCACCTTGTTCTACACAAGCAAATAAGGTCCCAGGTCATGTACCCTAAGGCTGTCTTTGAGAGCAAACTGGAGACATCCACCAAGGCCAATCACTAGGCCTTCCAGACCTGTGTCTGCAATTCCAGAGGCAGCACACATATCTGCTCTGTAGTGGTAGTCAATAACACCACATATACATATACCATAGATATAGGCAACCGGCTGCAGACAGGTGAAGTGTAAACATCACCCCCTCTGTACCCCTATAGGTACACATGTACAGCTCCTGCCCCCTCCCCTCATGATCAGGAAGCAGGTCTGTAATGCCGTCTTAAAGGCAACTCATAGAGGTCTCCATAGGTCTGATACCATTCCTGGCTACATCCAACATGAACACATGCATGGGCTCTCAGACCCATTCTGCAGTGTAGACAACCACATTCTGAGCACTGGATGTCCTTCAAGAATGCAACTGCAGTCCTGACATATGGGTTGTCCTGCCTCAGGCAGCCCTTCGGTTGGCCAGATTCTAAAGTCTGGGTCCGGCGTCGGCCGATGTCGCAAGCTCCCTGACATCAGCACGGCTGGAGTATAAAGGCATCAGCCGACGCCATCTTCTTCAGTCTTTCTTGCCGCGGGTGCCCGAAACAGAAGCAGTTCGCAAGTGCCGGTCAGTCAGCTCCTGTGTTTCTCAGTTACCGAAGTCATCTAAAAGCTAAGTACCCCATTGGGGAACTTTTTTTCTTGCCTCAGCCGATGTCAGAACAAATTGAAAAAGTTAATAATTGTTTGTCTTGTGGTAAACAAATACCTCATAAGGACTTCCATTCTTACTGCGTCCCTTGCCTGGGCCCAGACCACGACGTCTCGGCCTGCGCTGCCTGTGCCTGCTTTAATAAGCGCACTCTAAGGTGCCGGGCAGAGTTTGCCGAAGAATTTTTTGGTGAATCCTATGCTTACATCATGCCGTCGGAACAACCGACAGCACAAACTACCAAAAAACGAAAGGACCGGGACCGACATCCTCGGCCCGCGTCTTCCACTGATGCAACGCCTAAGCCCTCTGCGAGGGCTTCAGTCCCTATGGAAGTGGTAATCCAACCGCTCCAGGCTGATGACACTGCGTTAACTGGTTCTTCGGTCTCGGAGGCTACACCGGTGCCGGTGATTGATTTTCCTCCAGAAACTGAAGTTCTGGAACTACCTGACACCATCCCTGGGGACAAGGTTACCCCTGCACGTGGGGCAGCCAGGCCGCCTGTATCTATGTCCATCAAGGCCTTTGCATGTGCTAAGGCCTCCAGCCAGGCCAAGGCCCATCCTAAACCTTCTTCTCAGGCCCCTTCTTCTGATAGACAGATCATGTTTCTTGCTGCAGATATAATCTCTCTTATCAGGGGGTCTCAGCCTCACCCAGACAGAGATTCTCAGCCACCTGCTGAAAAAAGGCCCAGAACTGAGCAGGCAGACAACCTCTCTTCAGATGAAGCCTCTGGGGATTCAGAGCATTCAGATACCCAGGAAGAATCCTTCCAGGCCTATGAGGACTCTAATGCTGAGGAATCAATTCCCTCTGCCTCTCCTCCAGAGGATTTTTCCTTTGGTGAAGTCCTTCACTCCATGAGGGAACATTTTAAGTGGCAGGGTCAGGAATTTTCAGATTCTAGGAAAAGGCTATGTACCTTCCTTAAATTACCCCAGCACAGACCTTTAGCTATACCTCCAGTTTTGGATGTCCTGGATGATGTATTCTCAGACTCCAGTGCTTCCCCTGATTCTCTCCCTCCTGCTCCTGTCAAGCCAGACAGATATTATAGGGTCCCTGACACTCACAAACATCTCTTTAAGGCCCATTCTGTGGATTTACAAACTATTTCACAGGGCCCCAAAGGAGTGGCTGCCTCCTCAGCCAAAAATCCACTGCCTGCTGACAGGGAAGCAAGGTCCCTGGAGAGATGGGGGTAAAAAAGTTTATACCTCTTCCACTCTTGCCATGAGGTCACTTAACTGCCTTTTTCATATGTTTCAGTACCAGGATTTTTTACTGGATGATTTGCGCAAAAAGCTAGCCGCTCCTGAGCCTATAGATAGAAAGGCATTGCAGGATTTGGTTCATAATACTCAGAAGGTTAGCAATCATTTTCTACAGTGTGGTTATGATGCATTGGAGGCTTCATGTAGGGCAGCTATGACAGGGGCTGTTATCCGTAGACATGCTTGGTTAAAAGAACAGCCACTGCCGGATCATGTTAAAGTAAAGCTCCTGGATGCACCTCTGGATAAACAAAAGCTTTTTGGTGCTAATGCTCAGGATGTGTTGAAGTCTATTGAGGAGAAAGCAAAATCAGTACAGACAGTAAAGGATTTCCTCCGGGTTCAAAGAGAAGCACGTCTAGGCGGAAAATTATCTTTATTCTCAAAAAACTGGCATATTATAACAAAGGACAATTGGATTCTGGACATAATAGACAGAGGGTACAGATTCCACTTCCATACCTTACCTACAGGACAAAGCATGCCAAACCTGCCACAAAATCAAAGGGCAGAGGCGCTCATAGAAATCTCAAAGCTGTCACAAATAAAAGCAATAGAGAAGGTTCCTCCTCAGGAACAAGGCCAGGGATTTTACTCAAGACTGTTCCATGTTCCAAGAAAAGAAAAACAATGGAGGCCTATACTGGACTTGTCCGTTCTAAACACTTTTCTTATTGTGCCAAAATTCAAAATGCTGATGTTACAGCAACTTCTTCCCATGCTGGGCAAGGGGTCTTGGCTGGTTACTCTGGACCTCAAGGAGGCATACCTGCATGTCCCTATCAGACACAGTTGCAGAAGATACCTCAGATTTCTTGCAGGAACAGAGCACTATCAATTCTCAGCATTGCCGTTTGGCTTATCTACTGCACCCAGAGTATTCACAAAATGCCTGGCATCAGTAGTGGCACACTGCAGACTTTAGGGGATTCAAATATACCCTTACCTGGATGACTGCCTTATACAAGCAGACAGCAAACAAACCTTGATAAAACACTTGGATTATGTCATTCAATTACTGCAGGCTTTGGGATACACAGTCAACATGCAAAAATCAAGACTACTACCATCCCAAGAGATTACTTTTCTAGGAGCAAAACTGGACACACAGCTACAAATGGCTTTTCTCACAGAGGAGAAACAAGAACATTTGACAGATTACTTCAAAAGCCTAGCAAAACTAACCCACTTGACCGCAAGGAAGACCCTGCAGGCCCTGGGGTTCATGGCATCTTGCATTCTGCTAATTCCTCTGGCAAGACTACACATGAGAAAGCTACAATGGTACCTAAAAAGCTTGTGGTCTCAGCACAGCCACAACCTAGAAGACATAATACCACTCATACCATGCCTGCAAAGGGAATTTTTGTGGTGGGCTCAAGCAAGCCACTTAAACGAAGGCATGCCTTTCAACAAAGCTCCAACAAGTCAAACTATTACAACAGACACCTTGGATCATGGATGGGGGGCACACATGGACGGCAGATGCATTTAAGGACAATGGACTCCCATGGAAATGCATCAACACATAAATCAAAAAGAGATGTTGGCAGTGATACATGCAATAGAAGCCTTCGGAAAATCTCTTCAGCAAGGTCATCTGCTAATACCGACAGTCAACACCACTGTCATGTGGTACATAAACAAACAAGGGGGCACTCATTCCTACCCCCTCTGCAGATTAACAATGACTCTTTGGGAAAAGTCCCTGAAACTGAACATCTACCTGCAATCCCAGTTTGTTCCGGGCAAGGACAATGTTCTGGCAGACAGGTTGAGCAGAGATTTCTTGGATCCACAAGAATGGATGCTACACCCACGCATTTTCTCACAAATAACAACTGCATGGGGGAAACCGGATATAGACTTCTTTGCATCTCATCTCAATCATCACCTGATGGACCCCAGCCATAAACAAGCTCTACAACAAAAGGAGGAAGGTACTACAAGATAGAGCAAAATCCTTGAAAGGTAAGACACCTTTGATCATTATAAGTAAAAAACTAAGAGCTCTCATAAAATCATCCAAGGCAAATTTTGAGAGAAAAATCGCCAAGGACTCAAAAGACAATCATAAGGCCTTCTTTAGCTATGTTAGAAACCTAGGAGGAAACTCCCAGATATGCTCAGAATTAGTTCAAAATGATGTGAAGATTACTGAACCTACACACATTGCCAACATACTGGCTGACAGGTTCAGTGCAAACTTCTCTCCCCCCCCCCCAAAAGGAGAGATATCTATACCAGAGGATTGTAGCCCCCCAAACATCTCCAACGCCCAGGTGAGAACTGCTCTCTCCAAAGCAAAAAACACAGCATCCATGGGACCAGATGGTGTCGCCGGCTGTGTGCTCCATGAACTCAATGAGGAATTAAACCCAGTTAGGACAGCTGTTTAATCTTAGCCTCACCTCAGGATACGTGCCCAAGGAGTGGCGCCTGGCGACTGTGGTCCCACTTCACAAGGCGGTGCCTCCACCGACCCTGGAAATTACCGTCCCATTAGCTTGACAAGCCTTATCTGCAAAGCCATGGAGAGGATCATAATGGAACTCATAAATAAAGACACAGGGAACTTGCAGACTTTGGATCCAACCCAGTTTGGCTTTGTCAAAGGCAGATCATGCCTTTTAAACTTGGTTGACTTTTGAGACAGTCACCAAGGCCATTGATGAGGAAAGGCAGTCCATACAGCCTACCTTGACCTGGCAAAGGCCTTCGACACAATACCCCACTCAGGTATCATCGAAAACTCATCAGCTTGAATGTAAACCCATACATCACAAGATGGGTTGCAAACTGGCTAAATGACAGAACCCACAGGGTCAGAGTTGCTGGAGCCATGTCAGACTCAAAGCCTGTCACAAGTGGTGTCCCACAGGGCTCAGTCCTGGGTCCACTCTTGTTCGGCATCTACTTTTCTGAAGTACAAGCAAACACAGGAAGGTTATGGCTGACAAAGTTTGCAGATGACTGCAAACTGGGCGCCATAGTCGAAACATCTGACACAGATATCCTTCAGAAGGGCCTCACAGAAACGGATAACTGGTGCCAGCGCCATGGCCTAAAGTTAAATGCCAAGAAATGCATAGTCATACCCTTCGAGAAAAACAAGGTTACCCCTAGCTACCATATAGGTGGCAATCCACTGAGCACAGAAGAAGTCATCAGGGATCTGGGGACCCAGGTTGACAGTAGCCTTTCGTTTGACACTCATGTTGCTAAAGTAGTTAGGAAAACCTTCTACATTGCCCACCTGATCATGAAGGGATTCACATCTAGATCAACGGAGGTCTTCGTCCCCCTGTACTCATCACTGATTAGACCTATGATTGAGTACAATGCCCCATTCGGAATGTATCTGACCCGACACCTGCAGCAGCTGGAAAGGCCCCAAAAGTTCCTCACCAAAAGGATAAAGGGTCTCAAAAATATGTCTTATGCTGCCCGACTGAAAGAACTCCAGCTCTATTCAGTCTCGTACCGCTTGCTCAGAGGTGACCTATGCTTGACATATAAGGCCATGTCAAACCCTGATTTGATGAATATGCTTCACCTCAAAAATCCAGATCCTCAGAACCACAAGGGCGGAGACTTAAACCTTGACACGGTTATTAATAGAACGTGCTGGAGGGACAGATTCATCACCCAGAGACTCCCTATGCTGTGGAACAAAATCCCGGTACATGTGAGGCAGAGCACCTCGCTGGCCTTGCTCAAGAGGAATCTTGACCAATGGATGGGGGATCGCAGATATACCCCAGGGATTACTTCAGTGTCACTGCTTGACAGAGGCACAGCAAAATAATAGGCATAGTTTTATTCAAACTAAAGGGGTGGCGAAAGCCAAATAACTATGGGCTAGGCTTATAAATGCCCTTGGGCAGATAGCCTAGTATGTACCTATGAACCTATGAACCTATGAACCTGGAAAGGTTTTGCACAAGGATACACCAACCTCTAGCCTGGAGAACGGATGCTCTTTCCTTCAGCTGGAATGTCCTAACAATTTATGCATTCCCTCCTCTACTTTTACTCACCAAGGTGTTACTGAAGATCAAGGCAGAACAACCAAGAGGGATCTTGATAGCTCCAGACTGGCCAAGGCAACACTGGTATCCACTGCTACTGAGCATAACACACACCAAACCGTGGCCCTTGCCTCAATGGCCTCTGCTTCTGACTCAACACAATTACAGGACTGTTCATCAGAACCTGCAAACCTTGAAGCTGACAGCTTGGAGGGTTCCATGACTGTGGCCAAGGACTCCCTCTCCAAGAAAGTTCAGGAAATCTTGCTGGAGGTACACAGACCTTCCACCAGAAAAACTTATTCGGCCAAATGGAAGAGATTCAGCATCTGGAATGTCAACAAGGGCCAGGATGCATCACTGATGAACATACCTCAGATTTTAGAATACTTGGCAGAAATGTTTCACAGTGGCCTCTCATACTCTTCCATCAAAATCCACGCTTCAGCTATCTCAGCACATTACAACTGTGATCCACCTGTGTTCTCGCATCCCCTGCTAAGGCAGTTTCTAAGAGGGATAAAGAATATCAAACCTCCAAGGAAACCACCAATTCCTGCATGGGACCTCAATTACGTCTTATAAAAATTAACTCTTCCTCCTTTCGAACCAGCAGCATCTTCAGAAATGCAATTTCTCTCTTGGAAAATGGCTTTCCTGTTGGCAGTCACCTCAGCAAGAAGAGTCTCGGAGATACAGGCCCTCATGGCAGTTCCTCCTTTTCTCATTTTTCATCAGGACAGAGTTTCTCTTAGGACCAATCCTTCATTCATGCCTAAGGTGATATCCAGAGTGTCTCTAAATCAAGCAATTCACCTGCCAACCTTCTTTCCTAACCCTCAAAATAAAGGGGAAAAGTTGTTGCATACTTTAGACATTCACAGGCAACTACGCTACTACTTGGACAGAACAAAGATCACCAGGAAGTCTGACCAACTGTTTGTAGCCTATGCTGCTGTAGCGCAAGGAAAAGCAGTTACCAAACAAACTATTTCAAAATGGATTGGACACTGCATCAGATTTTGTTACTCTTTCCATGGAAAAAGTGTGCCAGCTAATATTAGACCACACTCCACCAGGGCTATGGCCACATCCACAGCTTTTCTAAGAGGAGTGGCTACAAAAGATATTCTAGAGGCTGCCACATGGAGCTCCATGCATACATTTACCAAACACTATAACCTGCCATTATACTCCAGATCCCAAGCAGGCTTTGCTTCGGCAGTCCTGCAGGGCCTTCTAGCTACACCATCTCTGGCTTAGTCCTACCACCCCCAGCTTGGCAATGGTATTCAACCCATATGTCAGGACTGCAGTTGCATTCTTGAAGGACATAGTACAGTTTTGTACCTACCATAAATGTAGATGTCCGATAGATATGCAACTGCAGTCAGGTTTACCCTCCCTCCTACCCCTCTGTGTTTTCCCTTGGGTCCATTTCCCCCTTATTTCCTATTAGCTGGGAATATCTGTTATGGTGTATCTGTTTATTACTGTTTTTGCATGTCTGGAATTGTTGTTTTTTCCATTCACAAAATTTAGCCTTCCTTGGAGGGCACCTGGCATCTGGGGCAAGAAACACTGAAGAAGATGGCGTCGGCTGATGCCTTTATACTCCAGCCGTGCTGACGTCGGGGACTGAGCGACATCAGCCGACGCCGGACCCAGACTTTGGAATCTGGCCGACCGAAGGGCTGCCTGAGGCAGGACAACCCATATGTCAGGACTGCAGTTGCATATCTATCGGACATCTACATTTATGGTAGGTACAAAACTGTACTTTTCATCCCATCTGCATAGAGGACAGACAGAAAATTGATAGAAAGCAGGTTTGCATTAGCAGTAATGTTCAGAAGGATACAAGTCTGAAACTGAAATGTATACCATTATGTCATGACAGCAGTCCTCAATGACATGGCCGAAAACCTCAATACTCTCCATTTAATATACTAATATAATATTAATATCCAGTAGTTGATAAATAAAAATATACAGCTCAAATCCCCAAACTAAGATAGTGTATTGGTCAAAGTCTCAGCTTTGCATGCAGCCACACACGGTTTGTGTAATACAATATGCAATCCAAATTTACATGGGAAAGCAGTGTTAAAAGTGCCATGTTCATACTAAAATATGCGGTAAGTTATTTTTGTCACCCAGGGTAGTGTAGCTGGTGTAAAATGGATGTGGGAGTGCATATAACCTGTGAAAACACTCATGTATACATGTGCCCCATATAGTATAGTTACACCCCTTGCTACTGTAATGAAAGCGCATGCAGCCATGTCATGTAATGGAAATCATATACACTTACTAAATTAAGTTATTGGTGTGGTATATTATGAGAATGAACTGAGAGAAATGGTTAGCAATGCTCAGCTATGCTTAGCAGGTTTAACAACACATTTCTGTTGTACTCACCCCTCTTTCTCAGGTTTGAGTGTCCAAATTCACCTCCAAATTCTGTACAGATGCACAGCTGTTGCTGTATAAGAAATGGGCAGCTATGGTCCTTCCTTACACCCAGCCTGCACATCTGTAGCTATCCTTCATATTGTTCTTCCCTCTGCATGCCCTTCTCCACCACTTTCCTATCACCCCTTTCTCTTTTCTTTTAAAGAATTAGTGTGGGTATAAGCGTGAGTAAGCAGTTGTAAGCATGAGTAAGCAGTTGTAAGTGGGAGTAACAGCAACAAAATTTTCAGCCCTGCCAGGTTTTGAACCCAGCCAAGGGCCCTGTACACCATAGACTGAGCAATATACCACTACACCATTTGACTTGTAAGGATTACTGATGCTTTTTCCAAAATATGCTTATTTAACTGTAGGGCCAATTTTCCATAGACTCAATCAGGTTTCGTATTTGTACATATACACATGAATATATGTATGGAGATGTATATATATGGACACATATATACATAATATAAATTATGATATACATATAATATATATATATATATATATATATATATATATATATATATATATATATACACACTCATAACATGTAGTGGAATCATACTTCAGAACCATACCTACCAACCCCGTACTGCAAGAAATCTGGCCCAAGGCTGTCCAAATGGGGAGACAATGGGACAACACTAGCAACATATTACAAATTTCATATATCTGTCTTATAGATGTAGCATGTTGCCAGAGTGACAGTGTTTGTTTCAGCATACATGCTCTGAAGGATATGAGTTCTGAAACTGAAATGTATTCCATCATTTACTGTTGGAAATCCTCAGATCATCACAGTGCTTTACCAGGGATATGATAATAATGCATCTGTGGAACAGACCAGAAATATGAGCAATAAACCTGGACATGCTGCAACATTCCAGACAGTCCCGAAGTAGGCTCAGAACCCCTTAGTGCAATGAACCTGGGCCAGGCCTGACAAAGTGGGGGAAGAAATGCATGAAAATAGGGACATATCTGAAATACTGGAGTAGATAAGCTGACATAGTTGCTGCAGTAAAACCCTCATGTCTTTCCTAACATATGTTGACTGAAATAGCAAAAGTGCAATAGTCAGTTACTTCCCACTAGTTAGTGACTGAAATCCTCACATCAGCCCACTGATGTGTCAGAAATGCACAACACGTGTGTGGGCCAGACAACACTATGTCCTACAAATATCTAGACATAACATCACATTAAGGAAACTACACTCAGCTGGTAAGCTTGTCACCAAGCACTGTCCAGCTACAGTCAGACTGACACATCACTAACCCAAATCTGCTAGGGTGAATTACACATGCACTGGCAAATATATCAGGCACTACAGGGATGTCACAGCACTGAAAAACAGACATCAGTGTTAAAGTGCATACCCACAACCAATTCAACCACAGTCACAGTGACATACCAGTTACCAAAGTAACAGTACATTATAAAGACTGTGTGAACAAAAACATCTCAACGTGTTTGCCACTCACAAACTACCCCACATATACTGGCCCAATACACAGTGTACTATGATGCCTGACTGTGGTATGGGACATGTCTTAGTATGCCCCTACAAACATATACAGCTGATAGACTACCAGAAACAGGAGCAGCATAGACAGGCAGATAGAAAAGGAGCCATAACACATACATCCACGCCCCTCCCTACACAGGCCAAATAACATTGACACAATACACTGCTACACAATCCTGACAGTCTGTCAACAATTTCCAGAAATACACAGACCTCTCAACTGTACATAGTCCCACAGAATGTCCAGGCTTTCCCCTCATATTTAAGGCATCTTCTACATAACATGCCTGGCAGTCTGATACATCACTGGGATAATGTCAGGAATGTATGCACTAAATAATCACATACAATACCTATCAATCTCTTACTGCATGACATCTAGACAAAGCCTTACATAATTGTGGGACAGAGACCCAAAAACAGGAGCATATTTGAAATATTGATGTTATAAATTGAGAATATTGCTGTTGTAACAGGGTTATTTGTAACATATGTTTTCTAAGGGATATGAGGTCAGGAACACAAATGGATGTTAGCAGTTACTGGCTGCAATCCCCAGAATATGCTACTGATTTCTCAAAGACAAAAAATGTCTGAGGAACACACCAAACATAGGAGTCCAAATCCTGGCCATTCTGCAGATAGCCCTACAGGTGAGAGTTATGTCAAACACACAACACTGTCAGAGTTAAAATCACCCAGGAACTCCATGTCCACGCAAACCATGTTAGATTAGCATTGATCCAAATGTGTAACAGCAATACTTACATTATGTCCCTATGTCTGGAACATTCTCCCCCATTTTTTGGCCTGTTTCCACAGTTTTGGTTGTAAGATGTATTTCTAAATACCCTCTGTGATGCTGTTGTTCACACACTTCCATGAATACCTCCTCACTGGCAAGAAAAAGGGTGTATGTAATAATGGGAACTAGGAACTGCAACATATATGTCTCAACAAGACTTGCTGTACTGATATATTGCTCATCAGAACCTATGGTCGTGGCATTTGGGTCTGTCTGCAGTGACATAGATCATAGGTCAGGCCCTGAGTCACCCCGGGAAAGGATGGCTCACATATGACTTATACTGCAGTGTGTGTTGAACAATACTAACTGTGACAATGCTAGGCCAGATACTGAGATATCATACATGGGCGGTGCAGTGGTGCAGCGGTTAATGCTGTCGCCTCACAGCAAGAGGTTCTCTGGTTCGATTCTCGGCTGGGATGCCTTCTGTGCGGAGTTTGCATGTTCTCCCTGCGTTCGCGTGGGTTTCCTCGGGGTACTCCGGTTTCCTCCCACATTCTAAAGACATGCTTCTGGAGCACTTCTCCCTGGGCCCCAGCTGAAAACAGGATCTGTGGGACCTAGTCGGACTCTGCCGGTCAACAAATGTTAAATAAAATTAAATAAATACATATGCATATCTTACTTGTGAATACAACTATGATATACAAGGTTGTCTCAGAAATTTGAGAGACCTATACATGGTATTTGCGCAGTAAAGTACTGTTGCACACACGTGTTGAACTGCATGTGATATACTGAACTCATGCCATTAAACTGTCCAGTGTTATGCACACTGACCATATGTGTGTCTCATATTTGTAGTCTTTTACTCATACAGTTGTGTTATGTCTGGCAAATCATTGACAAATCTGTGAAGACTGACATTACAACATCTTCTTTTTCTTTTGGTTGTTCCCGTTAGGGCTTGCCACAGTGATTCATCTGTTGCCATTTCTGCCTGCCCTCTGCATCCTGCTCTGTCACACCAACCACCTTCATGTCCTCTCTCATCACATCCAGGAACCTCATATGAGGTCTTCCTCTTTTCCTCTTACCTGGCAGATTCATCCTTAGCATCCTTTTCCCACTATATTGAACATCACTCTGCGGCACATGTCCAAACTGATGTAATCTTGCCTCTCTGGCTTTGTCTCAAAAACATCCAACATGGGCTGACCCTGTCATATAACACACTGCTAGTCCTGTCCACCCTTGTCAAAACCAGTGCAAATCTTAACATCTGTAACTCTTCCACGTCCAACTTTGACTCCTGCCTTTTTGTCAATGACACTGTCTTCAACCCATATAACATAGCTGGTCTCACTACCCTGTTGTAGACCTTCCCTTTCACTTTTACTTGTACTTGTCTGTCAGAAATCAGTACTGACACTATTCTCCACCCTCTCCATCTTGCCTGTACTCTCTTCTTCACCTGTCCTCCATAGTTGTCATTACTCTGAAATGTTGATCCCAATCATTTATACTCATCCACCTTTGCCATCTCTACTCCCTGCATCCTCAACATTCCACTAGCCTCCCTCTCATTCACACACAGACATTCTGACTTAGTCCTACTGACCTTCATTCATCTCCTCTCTAGAGCATATCTCCACCTCTACAGGGTCCTAAATCTGTACCCTACTCTCAGTACAGATCACAATGTCATCTGCAAACATCATAGTCAACGAGGACTTCTGTATGATCTTGTCTATCAACCTGTCCATCAACATCGCAAATAAGAAAGGGCTCACAGATGATCCCTGATTTCATCCTACCTCCACCTTAAATGCATCCATCACTCCCTCTGCAGACCTCATCACAGTCACACCACCCTTGTACATATCCCATACCAGTCTTACATATATCTCTTCCACTCATGACTTCCTCATACAATACCACAACTCCCCTCTAGGCCCCTTGTCATATGCTTTCTCTACATCCAGAAAGACACAAAGCAACTCCTGACTTTCTCTGTAATACTCCATCAACACTCTCAGCACAAACATCGCATCTGTAGTGCTCTTCTCTGGCATGAAAACATACTGCTCACCACTACTCATCACCACCCTGCTTAACCTAGCTCCCACTACTCTTTCCCATGCTTCATGCTATGACTGATTATTGTTATCCCTCTGTTGTTACTACAGCTCTGCACATCAACCTTATTCTTAAAATGGTACACAAACACTTTCTCTCCACTCCACATGCAACATCTTACTTTCCAAGATATCATTAAACAATCTGATGAAAATACCACTGCCATTTCTCCTACACACCTCCATGCTACCAGAGATATGTCATGTGGACCAACAGGCTTTCCAGTATTCATCCTCTTCATAGCTATCCTTACTTCCTCCTTGGTAAGCCATTGCGTTTCCTGATTCACCATACCCACATCATCCAACCCTCTCACTCTCATTCTCTTAATTCATCGGCCTCTCAAAGTACTCTGCCCATCTGCTCAAAACACTCTCCTCACTTGTGAGTACATTTCACTCATTATCCTTTATCATCCTTATCTGCTGCACATCTTTCCTAGCTCAGCCCCTCTGTCTAGCCAACCGGTACAAGTCCTGTCATCCCTCCTTAGTGTCCAGCCTATCATCCAAGTCTTCATTTGCCTCATCTTTAGCCTTTGCCACCTCTCTCTTTGTCATGCACCTCATCTCCTTATACTCCTGTCTACTTTCTTCTTCTCTCCAACAATCCCACTCCTCCATCCCCAACCTGTTTCTCTGTATACTGTCCTGTACTTCCTCAGTCCACCACCAGGTGTCCTTGTACTTCTTCCTCCATCCACATGTCACACCAAGCACCTTTCTAGACATCTCCCTTACTAGCTTTGCTGTACGTATCCAGATGTTTGGTAAAGCGCCACTGCCACCCAGTGCCTGCCTTAACTCTTCCCTGAACTCCACCTTACAATCACTTTTTTGCCGTTCCCATCATTTGATCCTTGGTGCTGACCTCACACTCCTCTTCCTGATCATCAACATCATCTTACAGACCAACAATCTCTGCTGCCTAGCAACACTTTCCCCTGTCACCGCTTTACAGTCTCCAATCTCCTTCAAAGTGGCCCTCCTACATTGGATATATTCCACCTGTGTGCATCTCACTCCACTCTTGTATGTCACCCTATGCTCCTCCCTCTTGTCATAGTATGTATTCACCACAGTCATGTCCATCTTTTTTCCAAAATCCACTAACATCTCACTGTCTGCATTACTTTGCTTAACACCATACATACCCATCCCCTTCTTATCCCCTCTGTTCCCTTCACCAACATGGCCATTGAAATCTGCTGCAATCACCACTCTCTCACCCTTAGGTGCAGTCATCACCATGTCATCTAACTGACTTCCCAATTCTCTTTCTTATCCATTGAACAAGCACCTTGCATAGCATATGCACTAACAACATTCATCATTACACCATCAATTTCCAGATTCATAAGCATCACTTTATAAGACACTCATGTCATCCTCCAAAAGCACCCTCGGTAATACTGTTCCTTCAGGATAACCCCAACACCTTTCTCCTCCCATCCACACCTTGATAGCACAATTGTGACCTGTCTCCAATACACCAAGCCATACTCCGCTTCCATCTGGTCTCTTGCACACATGATATATCCACCTTCTTCTGGCCATCGTATCAGCTAGCTCTGTCCCTATACCAGTCATACTGCCAACATTAAAAGTTCTTACCCTCACTACCACACTCCTAGCCTTTCTCCTCTCTTCCTGCCATATGAGTGTTGGACATCCTCCAGGGTATGTCTGTCAATGCAAAGGCTACTGTGCTATTGAATGACTCAAGTGTGTTACAGCAATATTAAGAGAGTGTCACTAATTTTGTCCCATTGCCCCCATGTATGTGTGGCGTCCTACAGATGTCCTGCTCTAACAGGTTGAGAGGTTTGACTGGGCAGCAAGAGTGTAAATACAGTGTGCCATACTGACATAGAACAGAAATGTATATCAGGTATTACCTGTGCACATGTCATTATGAGTAGGTGTATCTGGCTGCCTCATAACAACGGACATGGGATGCAAAATGTCAGTTAAATAAACTGTACATGTTGTACACGTGTGTAATCTTAGTCACTGTGCATCCACAGAGTGACATTTCTGCAGCTACTGGTTGTTGTATTGCCCTGACACAGCCATAGGTATAACAATAAGCATGATTATCTGTTTGAAATTGGAGAAGTGGCCAACTGTGTTATGACTGTGTGTTCGTGCATACTACAAACAGCTATATGAACAACAACAGAGCTGTATGGACTCAACAATACCTTACTTGTAAAACCTGCCTCCACCAAAGTAGAGTATTCCCCTTTGCTGGACAGCAGGAATACACAAACCACAGACTTGGTTCCTATATTGGCTATACAGGGCAAAACAAGAGCAGACACCAACTCGGCATCATGACAGCCTTTGTCTGATCAAGCATGTAAGGTCACAGGTGGAGTATTGTAAGGCTAAGTATGAGTACAAATTGGACACATCCACCAAGGCCAATAACAACCCTATCTTCACATATGTCTGCAATCTCAGAGGCAACAAACCAACCCACCCTGAAATGGTGGTCAATGAGACCATATACACACACAACATAGCTATAGCCAACCTGCTGCAGATAGGTTTAGGGCAAACATCACCCCCTGGCTCAGCATCACTATAGGTGGATATGCACAGCACCCACGTCCCCCTGCTCATCACCAGTAAACAGGTGCATATTGCCTACTGAAAGGCAACAAACATAAGTATCCACGGGACCTGATAACATCCCTGCCACATCCTACATGAACTCAGGCATGTGCTCCATGCTCCATTACCCACTATAGTCACACCAAGACTTGGCACCATCCGCAACCCATCCACATGGAAGATGGCCAATGTCATCCCTCTACACAGACATGAATGAGGAGTAGAGGATTATGAAATTAACTAGGCCTCATTGGGGGGAATATGACACATCAGGATCAGCAGTGCATTGGCAAGCAGATACAGTGCTGATAGATTACAGGGCTATGGTGTGGTTGTGAGTGGTGGCTACTGACATTCAATGTAGCTGTGCAGGTTCTGTACATACTGTTGCCAAATGTGAGGTCCTGTGATGTGTTTCCCTTTTTATGTCTTCCAGCTGCAATGTCGCATCAGCAAAAGTCAACTTAATCAGCGGCTGAGACAAATATAATCATAGAAGCCATACTACAAAACCATGCCATAATGTTTGGCTGGAGCCAGCAACATCTGTGGGAGAGGACCGGCCTGTGGGACGACCTTGTCCACAGGGTAAACGATGTTGGCCTCCACACACGTACATACGAGCAGGTCTGGCATCATGCAGATGACCTCCTATGCCATGCCCGGCAAAGGGCTGATGCTGTGGCCAGGGACCACACAGCTACAGGTGGAGGCCCAACAATGCAGCCCCCACTGATACCCACTGTGGAGCTCCTTGACAGCCTTGGGGCACCCATCCCAGTACAACATCAGGGTACAGGCTCCCCACATGCTGGAGGTGGGTGGCACCCAGACAATGGAGGAGGAAGATGCAGGTAAGGACCCAGTGAAGATTACTAGACTAGTATAGCAGACATACTTGTATTTTTAGAGTATCTATATGCATGTGTCAGGTCAGATTATATTTGTGGATGGAGATTTCTTGTGCACAGAAGTGCACATCTATGGTGAAGGACAGCAAATTGTGTAGTATTGGGAGTTGTACTGTAAATGTGCAGACATGCTGCATCCATCCTGTACCAATGCCACATGTGAGTCTGCTGACACTTTTCTCCCACAACTACCTAGGTCCCTCCGGTCTGCATATGCCACAGCAGCCTGAAGCTGGTGAGTATTGAATTGTTCTGTTGTGGTTTGCCAATACCCCAAGCATGTGAAGGCCATGCAATGTACCATGCACACAACTGCGACTCATAGCCATAGTGCTTTATGTGTATGTTCACTTGTGGTGGGGTTAACTGCATTGCATCACAGTGGTCACAACAGGGGCCTATCTGAAGAGAATATAACATCCCAATAGCATACCTCACAACCTGTCAGTGCAAGACTTCTGGACAGAGACCAACAAAATGGGGGACAAATGGCCTAAGGCAGGGACATGTGTGAAACGTTACTCTCATACAGTGGATATAAACAGTGTACACACCCCTGTTAAGATGCCAGGTGATTGTGATATATATATATATATAAATTAAGACCACAAAATGTCAGTCCACACCTTTTCCAACCTGTAATGTGACCTATGGCATGAAAAATTCACTTGTTAAACCAATCAATCTGTTGGGCACCAAATATGGAGTATACAAACCTTACAATACGCTTCATGCATATGTGAGCATACCCTTCAAATAATATTTTATTGCAGCAGCTTGTGATTTACTGACAGCATTCAGCATGCTTGGGTGTACACCTGCTATCTAGTAAAGGCCCTCTGAGTAAAACCAAATAACAGTCTACTGTCCAAGTAGGATATTCATAACATTTGCTCAGTTGCCTGCAACAGCAACAGCCATGGCTTGCAGACAGCTTACAAAGCAGCAAAGGGATCTCATATTTGAGAGTAGGGTACTCCAACATTACCACAGCATTGCATACATAATCCAATGCAGCTCCAAGTAGTGGCCAGTTAAAAAAACTCCAGAGCAAATATGAACAAGTTAAAAAAACGTTTAATTCAGATGAATAAATAAAATATAATAAAGTACATTGCAGCGTAAACCACATACATCATCTAACACAGTAGAGACAGTTGTCAAAAGGTGGATTGAATATGGGACAGCAGTGTTGTTGAAAAGAACCTGACGTCCCTCCAGAAATGATGACAAGACAGGTCAAAACCTGGTCAGGGAGGCTGCCAGGAGACAAACAGCAACACTGAAGTTTTTGCAGGAATCTCTTGCAAGTACTGATGTTGTGTACTACATGTGAGAGCACTCTCCTGTATTCTGCATACGTCTGGCCTATGGGGTAAGGTCAGAAAATGGAAGCATTTCCCCACACCAAAAAACATCCAGGGGTGGATACAATTTGCAATATAGCACATCAAGTTTCACAAAGGCATGTGTGAAAATGTGTTATGGTGTAATGAGACTATGGATCGACCTCACATTCACAATACCAAAAGGTATGTGTGGTGCACAAGCAGCACCTCTCTTAACCTGAAGACCAACATCCCCATGGTGAATCACGTTGGTGGCAGTGGCCTGCTGTGGGGATGCTGTTCCAAAGCCAGAACTGGGCCTGTAGTCAGGGTGGTGGCAGTTTTGAACAGTTCCACATCTGACCCAAATACAGCAAGTGTCTGTAAGAATGCTGAAGAAGGGGAGGTGTGTCAGCCTTCAACATGACAAAGACCTGAAGCATACATCCAAAGCTACCTAAGAATGGCTCCACCTGAACACACTCATTGTTATAGATTGGCCTAGCCAGAGCCTAGACCTACATCAGATAGAAACCCCCCAGTGTGACCTGAAAAGGGCTGTGCACATGAGCTGCCATTGCAATCTGACAGAGTTGGGTGACCTTTGCATGGAAGAGTGGCCAAATAATGCCAAGTCAAGATGTGCCATGCTGATAGACACCTTCATAAGTAGAGTGAATGCTGTAAGTCACTTACAAGGTGCTTCAACAAAGTATCATTGTAAGGGTGTGCACACTTATGCAACCACCATATTGTACATATTGCAATCAATATATTTTACATGTAACACATTTGTTTGTTTATTGATTGGATTGCACAGGTCATATGTCACATGAAAGGAGGGTTACATATTTGAATGCAATATTGCAGTCTCATTGTATATATTACAAGAACATGGCATGTTAAAAGGGTTGTGTACACTTATCATATCCACTGTAAGCTTAGAAGGTTGGTGGTGTAACAGGAATTGTGTGACCATACATTTACTGCTGTTGTGGAGGTCTGACACTGAAATGTATGTCATTAATCAGTGATGTAACTCCTCAGATCATCCCAGGTATGCATGATACAAACACAGGGATTATGAGAAACAGAGCAAAAATATGAGCCAGACATTTACACAGCCTGTGAGGATCTGTACCATTGTGAGGTATGTTCTGCAGTACTTGCCACTGTGCTATACAGGTGAACAGCAATGATGTGTACATGGGTGCAGTGTGTGCTGGGGAAGGGTCATCACCTACTAACACTAATAACATATCCCAGAGTTCTATATTGTTAATTACATGTAGAAAATCAGCTGCAATGCATGATTTTGAGGGCCATGTGTCATGCATGTCACCATTTGGGTAATGTGTGGTCCCCGTAAGAGATTTGTGCCACATCACCTGTAAGTGTGTGTGTGTGTGTGTGTGTGTGTGTGTGTGTGTGTGTGTGTGTGTGTGTGTGTGTGTGCATGTGTGTGTGTATGCCAGCCAACCTCAAAGTGCAGGTATTAATGTACATATGTTGTCTTCCCCCTCACAGGTGGTAATGGGGTTCAGGGTCCCTCCCACTTGGAAACCGATGTCATTATCTCTGTTGACTCCAATAATGATAGGAATAGTGAGGTACAGGTGGGGTTGTCAGGGGCTGAATCTGTGCCATTGGTTGGCATCCCACTCTTGTCCAGACTATCCCTGCACACAGTGGCAATGCCCACACATACCCCGTCACCAGTGGCCACAGAGGATGGACAGTTGGCAGGTGGTGGCATTGAACAAGCTAGTCTGTTGACTATGGCAGGTGTGAGGGTAGACACTAGCCATAGCCAGAGTGCAGGTGAGGTCTCACACAGGCAGATAGACAAGGGTGCTCACAGGACAACTGCAATGCCCACACATACCCCGTCACCAGTGGCCACAGATGATGGACAGTTGGCAGGTGGTGGCATTGAACAAGCTAGTCTGTTGACTATGGCAGGTGTGAGGGTAGACACTAGCCATAGCCAGAGTGCAGGTGAGGTCTCACACAGGCAGATGGACAAGGGTGCTCACAGGACAACTGCTGCTCCTCAAGCTGATGTCATGAGTGCCATAGCAGGAGTCTCCAGATGCATATTTTGGCCTGTCATGGATGCACAGGCACATATTGAATGCCACACCAGACAAATACTCAGGGAGGTTGATGCAACTCTTCCTAATTTGTGTGGTGACATACATGACCTTATTGAAGCCACAGGTCAAAATACTGAGGTCATTAATAGACGGTGGGGTGAGACCTTGGCAATCCATGACCATGGCATGTCTGTGCTATAACGTGTGGTGGTTGATGGCCATTGGCTATGTGGACATAGGTCAGCACCAACAACAGCTGAGAGTCCATGGGGCCATGCACCTTCACACTTCCATAATGGCAGTGACACCAGCACTACCAAAGGGGGGTTGCTGTCCACATCACACCGGAGCAGGCCAAGGGCACATGCTCCTATTTGGTCTCATCTGGGGCACAGATACAGCAGTCACCATCAGGAAGCAGTACTGCATCTGGCCTTGGGCTTGGTGGTGCCAGTGATACCCCTGGCAGGACCACTTGCTGTATCCATGGCCATAGATGGTGAACTGGACACCCTGCCATGTACAGTCCACAGCTGTCCAACATACCCCTGTGTAGGGCAGCCACATGGTGTGACTGTGTGCATACATACACACACACACACACACACACATCTGTATCAGAGGCAGGTCACCTCCAGACACACACAGCACCTCTGCACAGCCCATCTGTTAGATACCTATCCAAACATACACACATGATGTCAACCGTATGGCCCAGCCTAGGCCTCTGGCAAACTCACACCACACCCTGTGCATATGATGATACCTGTGACACATCCCTGTCATCCATACCATCGATGCAGGGACATGCTAATATGGGTCTGACATGCAGGGTGAATATAGTACAGTGCAGCTATGTGATACTATGTAAGGTGTTATCTGCTTGGATTTGTTATGGGTACACATACAGGTGTATGTACTTTATTAGCTAGGATGCATTATTGCTGTTAGTACCACTGACTGAATGTAGTCTGACATGCTGTATTCTGTTTGTGTTCCAGGTGTCTGTGTGTCTCCAGGCTGTGGCCCCACAGACATTCCCAAGAGGGAGTATGGCAGAGTGGGACTACACTGACCATGTCATAAGCAAGGAACAGCTTTATATGTACATGTACCAGGTGAGTATGCATGCAACAGTGTGTGAGGGACACTGTTGTCAAACAGTGTGACCTTGCATACATACCCTTTGTGACAGACAGGTAGCCTTCAGGCATGTCAGTTCAGTGTTGTATAGTACCACAGGCTCATACATACAGAAGAGGTTACTGCAGTACTGTCATCAGGTCCCTCACAAGTGTAGCCATTGCATTAACTACAACAGATTCACCTGTCAACACCTGTTGGCCCTGCCATTTCTTTCTCATACAATCAACCATGATGCCGTTGATGAGGTCATGCGTGAAACTGTGTATGACAGGTTTTGTGGTATGTATTCCTGAGTTCACCAGGTGGAACAGGGAGACAAAATGGTATATTCTTTCGATACACACAGTAAGGACTGACACAGGGGATGTGCACACAGTAACATTAACACAGTTGGCAATAGACATATTAGTAAACCTACATTTCCACCTTGATGTACTGTACTACTACACACACATGACATGCCCCACATAGATTATATGGATGGGACATAACACACAACCTCTTACAACACTTAATGTTCTGAATGCCTTCATGGATGGTGAGATAACCCACCAGTAATAGGGTGTGGAGTCATGTATTGGTCCTACAAGCCTGGAAAAATGATAGCATAGCAGCCGTTGTATCAGCATGATGTTTCAGTCAGGTATGATGCCTGATGCTGGCATGTGTGTCACTACACTCACCGTGGCCAATTTGGCAGCAATATCACATACATGGGCATTGTTAAGGGACACAGACCACATATAGGTTGCAAACATCTGGATATTACATAGACATCTATACAGAGGACTGGTATGGCCTGCACAATGGATTAACATGCTGCATGTGAGTCAGATGCTGTTACCACACTATATAAAGTAATGCCATTGGGAGGTGATAAACAGGCGTGGATGGTACACAAATCAAAATGGTATCAGCCAAACAGGATATGATCTTCACCCAAAGACACACACACACTGGCCAGCATTGAGAGTAGAACTCCTTCTATCTAGTTATTTCTACTATAGTGTTACACAGTTATCAGATGCGCCACAGAGCTTACATGGTTTCACCTTGTAACAAGGTACTGTTAAGGTGAATAACATCAGCAGACCTAGTAAAGTAGGGTGATGGAAAGTTTACAGGGTGGTACACAACTCAAAACAGTATAACCCCCACAGTATATAATTCCCACACAAACACACACTTGCCAGTATTGAGATTAGAACCCCTGCCTATCTAGTTATTTGTACTATACAGTTATTGCATGTGCTACAGAGCTTACTGGACTAACAATTGCCCAAAGGTACTGATAACTGCACAGCTAAGGTAAACTGTTACAGGTGCCAGAAAGTCTGACTTCAGTTTTTCCCTTAGATCTTATTAGTTCATTCTCTCCTGCACTTCAAATAGCCTAATAACTTTTCACTTCAACAGTTTTTTTATCAATCATTCTAGCACACCTGAGAGCCATCAGCAGTAGTTGTTCCTCACGGAATTAGCTCTAGTACTTAGTAGTTATGACCACCCCTCCTGGCATAATTAAGGAGCAATTCTGTGTGATGTGTGCTTTTGCCCATTAACCTGGTGCACTTGGGCATTTTGAAGCACTGTTGCAACTCCCTCATGTACACAGACAACCCTCTCCTCTAAACTCCCAACAGTCAGACTTGTGAGAGATACCCCTATATCACCAGATTCAAAGATATGTACTTTCCAGTAAAGGCTGGACTAGCTGGTCAAGAGGAGAAGGGTCAAAACCTGCAGCACACCACATGGAGCACATACACCTCCAGAACACCTACTATCACAGCTCTGACATACAAACTATAACCAAACACTCACTTTCACAGAGGCACCCAGTAGACATTTACCCAAACAGCAGAGACCACCAAGACAGTCACCCACTCAACCACCACAACACAGCACAAACCACAGGACACATATCTCACCTACACAGTGTGCCCCTCAACCTAAGCTCCAAAGGCTAACCACCTTGCCTGATACAGTAATCATAGGTGACTCAATACTGAGGCACATACATGTCCCACTCACTAGGTTGAACAGTCAGCTGTCTATCAGGTGCCGTAATCCAACACATAATACACCCAGTTAGGTCAATCCTCAACAACTACAAGTTTCATTCTGTCATTGTACATGTGTGTGTGTGTGTGTGAATGACCTGAGACGCACCTCCATGGACTATTTGAAAAGAGATATGGTGGAGCTAGCAGATTATGTGGGCCAGGTAGGTATGACAGTGGCTCTAAGCAGTGTACTACTGTCACCCAGAATGATACCATAGTACAAATAACAAATAATTGACTGCAACAGTTGGCTTAAGTGCCTGGTGTCACTCTCATGGGATCCAGTATCTGTCTGCTTGGAATGACATGATTAACAGACTGTGATAGCTTGCCAGAAATGGCCTGCAACTGTCACCCCTGGGTTTCCAGATACTGGCTAAATGTCTTGCCACCCCTATAGTGTCTTTTTAGGTGGTGTTCCAAATCAAATTACCACTTTAATAGCTATACATATATGCAGTCTGAGGGTTATGCTGCTCAACACTAGACATCTACATCTTGAGATGCAGCCACTCAAACCACTCTTCAAAATGGGGAACATTGAAATTCATGCTGTAACGGAGACCTGGTTTATAGCAGCAGACAGTACCCCTGCACTACCAGCCTATAACTCATTCCACACCTGTCAGCTCCAAATCATGGACCACAGCTCCAAAGACGGTGGTGTCTCCATATTAATAATGGATATGCACACATCCAGAGTAGTATCCCAGCAATATGCATCTGAGATACTTCAGGTACAACTGACATTGGGTAATAGTGCAATCCAGGTCATAGCCTGCTATAGGTCCACAGCCATGTCCCTAGACTCTCAATCTACATTCAACACCCTGGAATCTATCTAGGTCCAACCCAACACTCTCATACTAGGAGAGTTCAATTATCCCTCCATCAACTAGGAGAGATATTCAAGCATCAATACACTGGCTCAAAGCTTCCTGGAATTCATCAGTTCCAATGCGCTTGACCAGCTCATTCTGACACCCAGTAGAGGAAGCAACATCTTTGACCTGTGTTGATTACTAACATATGATACCATTGCTTGACAACATTAGTCAGTCATTACCTGTTCAGATCCAACATAGAGTAATGACCATGGGAATCCACATCTCACCCATACCCCCCACAAAGGTAACCACCTTGAAAAGCTTCTCCAAAGCTGACTGGACTCATAACAACAGAAGTGGCTAAAATCATATCATCCATGCCAATGAAAAATACATGCATGACTGCTGAATTATACACAAATGCGCTGAACAAACATGTACATCAATGCATGGAACTAGCCATACCCAACAGAACCATGACACTCTTCTCCAAACACTGGAGGCCAATCTGGTGGTCACCTGCCATTAATAACCTATACAACAGAAGGAAGAAGCTGTTGCAGAAAAAATGGAGTCCCAAGAGTGGTAAAAATCCCTTATTAGCCTCAACAACAACTTGAGATCCCATATGAAATCCTCTAAAGCTGCCTATGACAGCAGAATTGCTGCCAACACTGCCAACAATCTCAAATACTTTAATAAGTTATAACAAGAACCTCCATGCCAATACCCAGAAGTGCTCTGAGTTACTGCACAATGCTACCTCCTATACTGAGCCAACAGATATTGCCAACATTCTTGCCAACACATTCAGTGCCAGCTTTTCCTCTCCACCCAGAGGAACAATCAGAATGCCAGGAGAATGCCAGGCACCCAGGATTACTGCCACCCAGGATACACCTGCATTGTCCATGGGCAAGAATACAGCTTCCAAGGGACCCCAAATTATCCTTGGCTGTGTTCTACATGAACTGCAAATATAGCTGGAATCACATCTGTGTGCCTTGGTCAGTCACAGACTCACCTCAGGCTTTGCCCCTCCCAAATGGTGCACTGCTACAGTCATCCCTCTCCATAAAGGTGTGGGGATTATCAGTCCTTTAGCCTGATGAGCCTGATATGTACAGCTGTGGAGTGCATCATCAGGGACCTGATTGACAAACATGTAGGTAATCTCCTATCTCTGGTCACCGCACAGTTTGGCTTTGTGAAATGAAAATCATGCCTGTTCAACATGGTTGAATTATTTGAGTCAGTCACCAGGGCTGTGTATAACAGTAAGGCACTGCATACAACCTACATCAATCTGGCCAAGGCTCTTGATACCATTTTTCAGTCAGGAATTATTGATGAACCCACCAAACTAGGCATCAACTCCTATATCACTGGGGGGGGTTACAAATTGGCTCATAGATAGAACACAGTGTGAAAGTAGCAAGCTGCAATTCAGACTGCCAACCAGTCACAAGTGGAGTCTCACAGGGATCACTCCTTGGTACTCTCCTGTTCAGCATCTACTTCTCAGGAGTCCAGGCCAACACAAATGAATTCTGGCTGACCAAGTTCATAGACAACTGCAAGCTGGGAGCCATAATTAACTCCACACGTGATGCAGACATCCTACAGAAAGGCCCGACTGAGACCACTGACTGGTGTGAAAACCATGGCCTGAAGCTTAACACCACAAAATGTATCATCAGCCCCTTTGGTAAAAACTCAGTTCCCACTAAGTACCACATTGATGGGAGCCCACTGAATACTGTAGGTGTTATAACAGATCTGGGGACACAGATTGACTGCAAACTCTCCTTTAACCACCACATTGCCACTATGGTCAGGAAATCCTTCTATGTGGCACATCTCATTACCAAGGTTTTGCATCTAGGAAGAAAGAGGTCATTGTCTCTGTGTACTCTTCCCTCATTAGACCAATCATCAAGTATAATGGCCCATTTGGCATGTACCTCACTAGACATCTGCAACAGCTAGATAGGCTACAGAAATACCTCACAAAGAGGATCCTAGGCATTAAACACATGTCCTATACAGACAGACTCAAAAGACTCCAGCTATTGTCTGTGTCATATCACCTACTTAGATGCGATCTCTGCTTGACTTGCAAAGCCATGTCTGACCCAGCTCTTTTAGAAATGTCACATCTAAAGACATCCCAATCTCTCTGCACCTCACACTGCAGGGAGCTCAACCTCATTACCCAATTAACACAACATGCTGGAGGGACAGGTTCCTCACCCAGAGACTGCACATGCCCTGGAATAGACTTCCCGTACATGTCAAGCAAAGCACGTAGATTACCTTGTTCCAGTGAAATCTTGATGAGTGGATGGATAATAGAAAGTTCACCCCAGGGATCACCCCAGTGGCTCTACTTGATGGCGGCACTGCAGACTAACACCGGGTAGCACAATGACAGGGCACTTCCATTGGCTAGGCTTGTAAAGGCTCCCAGGCCATTAACCTACTACACCCCTATGAACCTATAAGGTTAGCGACATCAGCATGACTGATAAAGTAGGCCAGTGGGTGGGAACTTATCAAAATGCTTCTTCCTATAAACATATACACTTACACACCCAACACACATCTGCCAGATCTGAGAGTAGAACCCATGCCAATCTAGTTATTTGTATTATAGTATTACACAGTTATCACATGCACTACATAGCTTACTGGGCTAACAACTGGCCAAAGGTACTGATAAGGGGAAAGACAGCAGCAGGAGTGATAATGTAGGGCAGTGGGTGAGAAACCTATCAAAATATTTCTTCTTTCAAACATACACACACACTCATTTACCAAATCTGAAATTAGAATCCCTGTCTAGCTAGTGATTTGTACTATAATATTACACAGATATCACACATGCTACAGAGCTTACTGGGCTAATAACTGGCTAAAGGTGCCAATAAGGGGCATTACATCAGCAGCACTGGTAAAGTGGGGCACTGGGAAGTGTTGTGGGTGGGAGGGTGGCCTAATGGTTAAGGTGTTTGCCTTACAAACACAAGGTGCAGGGTTTGAGTCTCACATGGGATAACTGGCTAGGCTTAAAAAGGCTCACAAGGGCAGTTAGCTTAGTACTAATCTATGAACCTATGAATGGCCTAAAACTGTTTTACCTACAAACACGCACTCCCTCACTCTCAAATACACAACTGTCTCTCTCTCACACACACACACACACACACACACACACACACACACACACACACACACACACACACACACACACACACACACACACACACACACACACACAGTTGCCAGTATTGAGATAAGAACCTTTACCTATCTAATACTATAGTGTTACTCAGTTATTGCATGTGCTACAGAGCTTACTATGGTAATTGGTGTCCAATGGTACTTCTAAGGTGAATGAAAGCAGCATATCTTGTAAACTAGGGCAATGTGAAGTGTATCCACAGGTACCACCAAGGATCAAAGGCCAGCTATTGTAGTTTGAAAACACAGCTTTAATAAAAAATACATACACTTCTGGCATTAATATCTCCTATCTAATACGTTTTCATTTAAAAGTTACTTCATCAGATGCGGACTGACTTATGAACCATTCCCTTTATACTTCCTCTACTCAATGAATGAATTGATTAATCAATGAAGCTAAAGGAATCATTATTAATTAATTCAGGGTATTGCAACAGTAAAGTGACTGTGTGCATATAAAACATTTTTCAAAGTGAAAAATGAACATAAAACCATTTAACTTACTGAAAACCATGCTGTCTAATACAGGATATTGTAATAGTAAAGTGACTGTGTGCATACAAAATTGTTTTCAAAGTGAAAAATGAACATAAAACCATTTAACTTATTGAAAACCATACTGTCTAAGTACTTTTAGGTAAAGTTACTTAGATGGTATGGTTTTCAATAAGTTAAATGGTTTTATGTTCACTTTTCACTTTGAAAAACATTTTATATGCACCCAATCACTTTACTGTTACAATACCTTGCATTAATTAATAGTAATTCCTTTAGCTTCATTGTTTAATCAATTAATTCATTGAGTAGAGGAAGTATAAAGGGAATGGTTCATAAGTCAGTCTGCATCTGATGAAGTAACTTTTAAATGAAAACGTATTAGATAGGAGACATTAATGCTAGACGTGCATGTGTTTTTATTAAAGCTGTGTTTTCAAACTACCATAGCTGGTCTTCGATCCTTGGTGGTTCCTGTGGATACTTTTGTTAGTGAGTTTTGTTGCCTAGGTGAACAGTTTTATTTGTCTTGCAATGTGAAGTGTACTGAGTGGGAAGAGTCTCCTAATACTTAGACCTACAAATAAACACAAACACACACAGGCAGGTGATTTGATATTATAAACCCAACCTCAGTACTGTTACATAATGAGGCTCACCTTTTATGCTGGCACATGCAACTGTTTACAACTGGTATGCCACTGTCCACAGCAGGACATCACTGTATGCCATTCAGGTTATCCGTGCATGTGACTCACTCTGTCTCTGTCCCCCTGTGTCTCTCTCTCTCTCTGTATCACTGTCTGTCTCTCAGTTCCCACATGTATGTGTGTGTATGCTTGACATATGTTGTTATCTGTTGCCCATATATATGTGTGTGTGTATCTCACACATCAGAAGCAGATATATCACATATGGGCCACCTACAGCTAGCTAAAGGTAATCTTGTCTGATGTGTGTATGTGTGTGTGGGAGGGGGGACTGGTGAGGTGTACATATCTGTACATATATATATATATATATATATATATATATATATATATATATAGATATATATATATAGATATATATATATATATATATATATATATATATACATATATACATATATATACAATACAGTCATATATTCCGATGTGGGTTCCAACATGCCCTGTGATTCCTGGTGTAGGAGCATATCCAGTGTGACCTTTTACAGTTAGATTGGGACTCCATTCCAGACATAGGTGTACTCCAGTCCAGGGTTTTGTGTGCTACAGACATACCTTTCAGGAGTACACAGGACTTTCCTCAGGGTACTTGCTTTGTTTAGCAGCTATTTTCTGACATATCTGTAGTCTGAAACTGCAATGAACTGTGGCATTACCTAGTGCCAGACATCCTCAGATCCTCACGGTGCTTTACCAGAGGAATAATAGTTGTATGATGCATAGACCAATATTATGAGGGTAGCTATGTACATTCTTGCCCAACAAGACCATTTGTGAGGTGTGGCTACAGCCAGTTTAGTAATGACACACGGCTGTGTAAACAGTCCAGCAACTTAGTGATATACTGACTGGGGATCTCCTGCTTGTGTGGTACCTTTCTAACCTGAGATGTCATATCTTTGTGTGTGCATACCTCTCACCTGTACATTTTTTGGTTGGTTATCCAGGTGTTTGGCTAGAGGTTTCATCCTTTCTACGTAAACTTATGTTTTTTATGGCAAGTTAGTTACACGTAATTGAAGTGTGATGTTATAAAATAATACAGACATTACTGTTTCAGAATACATACCCTTCAGACAATTCCCGCTACTGCAAACCCCTCACCCTACCAACTTTATCAGTATGTAAGAGCGATATTTACAACACATGCCTATCATTGTGTCTTTGTTCCACTTTTATTTCTACCTTTGTCCAGACATCTTGCTGACAGAGGTTGGGAATTATGGGTGTGGTACAGAGTGCATTCAACTGTGAAGGCATGTCCATTATATGTAAAAGCAAACATAAGACAACAGGATTATTGAGAATGACCACTGGCAACAGTACCAGAAAGCACTTATATTCACAAAAGCCTTGGCACTTCTGCTACACATCCTTCAAGATGTCAGTAATATGTGTAATATATTCCACATAGCACTGTGACTTCCAGGTATGTCAGTGGCAGTGCAGTGGGTGTCACTGACATGCATAACAGTTGGCACTGCAGTTATCTGCACATGGCCCTGTCAGTAGGGCATTACAAGACGACTACCAGGAGAACATGCTGGCCAGATCCAGACAGTATTAACCACACATACACATAGCTCAGTGACCCCTGCATATTGTGGATGGGCAACATGTTTTCATGTGTATTGGTACATCCCTGCCAATGTGTGCTATGCTGCTATTTCTCTGCAACCATACATGTTACTGCATTTGTGTGGGTATATAGGGGGTGTCAGAAAAATATGTATTAATATATATGTCTAGTGCTTATTAGAAGCTAAAAGAGTTAACACATTTCATTCTATTTTATGTACAGCTTAATTCTGTATGAAATTATAAGATGCTTTTTCAAACTGCAGTATGCTTTCTGAAATAACAAGATGTACCCTGACGTAGTATTTGCTAGCACAGCAAAATTCATGTTATGCCTTTTGGAAATGTACTGAGAAACAGGTGATTATCTGCTAGGTTAGGAAAATGAATGAAAAGTGAATGAATAGAACAATACTGTTTTCTATAATGTGATTGAATATGAACAATTAGCTCTGTTTGTGTTATGAGAACATGAACAGCTGCAGAAAAGAAGAGATACATGAAACAAAAGACTGCTTGAAGAATCTGTACTTGCTTTGTGCTCGAATTAGCTATAGTACCTTGAATGGTAACATAACATAATGGGAAGTTGTATCTAACCGGTGGTCGTCAAGGCCACATTATTTTTCTTAGGAAGTTTTTCATAAAATTGATAGTGCAAGCAGAAAATCATGGACAGATAGCTGCTATGAAGTAATGATATCAGAACTTGTGATCTGTTACGCCAGCTTGGTAGGCAATGTCTTTTTAGAAAATGCATAAAGATGATCTTACTTCCTGATTTTAGTTAGACAAACTCTGTATTAGCACGTTTTTGTCTCCTTGCTGCAAGATTAAAGTGCCTTAACCTGAATCTGCCGTGTATTGATCATTTTGAAGTTTATTTCATAGGTTCATAGGTTCATATTAGGCTATCTGCCTAGGGCATTTATAAGCCTAGCCAGAATGTGTTTGGCTTTCGCCACCCATTTTAAATTTATTTTGCTATGCCCTTTTTGAGGTTAGTATACTGAGCCTCTGTCTAACAGTGACACAGAAGTGATACCCGGGATAAACCTATGATCTCCCATCCACTCATCAAGATTCCTCTTGAAGAGAGTCAATGAGGGACTCTGCCTAACCTGGACTGGGATTTTATTCCAGAGTGAAGGGAGCCTCTGGGTTATGAATCTGTCACTCCAGCATGTCCTATTTATTTCAGTGCTGAGGTTCAAGTCTCTCGAGCGCATAGCTCGATGGGATTTGGATTTTCTGAGATGCAGCATGTCCGTTAATTCCGGGTTGGAACAGCCGGTATGCCACTGAGTAGAGCTGGAGTTTCTTTAACTGGGCAGCATATGGCATCTGTTTGAGCCCTTTGATCCTCTTGGTGAGGTACTTTTGGGGTCTTTCCAGTTGCTGCAGGTGTCTGGTAAGGTACATCCCAAAAGGGGCATTGTACTCAATTATGGGCCTGATGAGGGATGAGTAAAGAGGCACAATGACCTCCCCTGATCTAGATGTGAATCCCTTCATGATTAGGTGGGCTATATAAAATGTTTTTCTAACCACTTTGGCCACGTGGTTGTCAAATGAGAGATTGCTATCAACTTGGGTCCCCAGGTCCCTAATTACTTCTTCTGTACTTAATGGATTACCACCTATGTGGTAATTTGTGGGCACTTTGTTTTTGCCAAAGGGGATGACTATACACTTTTTGGCATTTAGCTTGAGGCCATGGCTCTGGCACCAGTTGTCTGTTTCTATGAGGCCCTTTTGGAGGATGCTTGTGTCGGCTGGAGAGTCGATTATGGCGCCCAGTTTGCAGTCATCTGTGAACTTGGTCAGCCACAGTCCTTCTGTGTTGGCCTGTACCTCCGAGAAATATATACCGAACAAGTGAGGCCCCAGGACTGAGCCTTGTGGGAAACTACTTGTAACTGGTTTGGAGTCTGACATGGCTCCAGCAATTCTAACCATGTGGGTTCTGTCCTTGAGCCAGTTTGCAATCCATCTAGTGACATAGGGGTTTATATTTAAGCTGGTGAGCTTATCTATAATGCCCGAGTGGGGTATTGTAGCGAAGGCTTTTGCGAGGTCCAGGTAGGTTGTGTGGACCACCTTCCCCTCATCAATGGCCTTGGTGACTGTTTCAAAGAAATCAACCAGGTTTAAGAGGCAGGATCTGCCCTTAACAAAGCCAAACTGGGTAGGATCCAGTGTCTGTAGGTCCCCAATATCTTTATTTATGAGGTCCATGATGATCCTTTCCATAGCTTTGCAGACCAAGCTAGTCAGGCTTATGGGGCGATAGTTTCCAGGATCTGTTGAGGCACCACCTTTATGGAGAGGGACCACTGTTGCTGTACGCCACTCTTTGGGCACATATCCTATAGTAAGGCTGAGAGTGAACAGTAGTTTTATGTTTGGGTTTAGCTCTTCTTGGAGTTCATGTAGGACGCAGCCCGGGGCACCATCTGGTCCCATTGATGCTGTGTTTTTTGCTTTGGAGAGGGCAGCTCTTACCTGAGCATCTGAGATGTCAGGGGGGCAGCACTCTGCTGGGATAGATATTGGTGGGGAGGGGGGGTTTGCGCTGAACCTGTCAGCTGGGATGTTGGCAATGTCTGTGGCTTCGGTGTATTTTTTGTCATTTTGGACTAATTCTGAGCATATCTGGGAATTACCACCCAGGTTCCTAACATAACTAAAGAAAGCCTTGTGATTATCCTTAGTGTCCTGTGCAATTTTTCTCTCGAAGCTGGCCTTAGACAATTTTATGTGTGCCCGTAGTTTTTTGCTAATACTGATCAGTGATGCCTTCCCTTTTTGGGATTTTGCGCTATCATTTAGTAGCTTCCTCCTTCTATTGTATAGTTTGTTTATGCCTGCGGTCCACCAGACAGGACGTCTGCCTTTGGAGGATTGGGTCTTGGTTTTATTTGGGATCGCATGATCCATGCATTCCTGAAGGTGTTCATAGAATGCATTTATAAAGGATTCTGCGGTCTGGGCCATATTTTCCACAGGCCCGGGGACTTTGAAGGATTCCAACTCAGTTTTGAGGAGTGTGAAATTTGCTTTAGAGAAGTTTTTCACTGTGGTTTTCTGGGCAGGGGGTGGGGTCGGGATGTGAATATCCAGTGAGATTAGTTTATGGTCTGATCTTACCAGTGAGGGATACACTTCTGGTCTGGAGCATAGAGTCCCCATGTTGGTGATGATCAGGTCCAGTATGTTTTCCACTCTTGTGGGAGTGGTAACAAGTTGTTCCATAGAATTTGAGTTTATAAATTCTAGGAACCTTTGGGCTAGGGTGTTGGAGCTAGAGTAATGCTCCCAGTCTATGTTTGGGTAGTTGAAGTCGCCCAATATAATGGTGTTTGGAGAGACCTTCATATTTTCCAGTGTTCTCAGGAAGGCCGAGTGGGGTTCCTGGGTTTGAGAGGGTGGTCTGTAGCAGGCTATAAACTGGAAGGCAGTTTTACCCACTGTTAGTTGCACATGGATAGTCTCTGATGCTTTGTGCTTTGCCACCAACCTGGAGGTGTGGGTATCTTTGATGAATATCGATACTCCCCCTCCTTTTGTGGTTCAGTCCAAGTTTTGGGGCCGAAAAGTATAGTATGAGGTATAACCTGGTAGTGCTGGGGTGCTCTCGGGAGCCCTGAACCAGGTTTCTGTTACTGCACAGATATCGATGTTCTCCATGCTAAGGAGAGTTTCGAGTGCGTGCATCTTGAGGTTTAGACTTCTGGTGTTGAGTAACATTACTCTTAGTTTCTTATCCCTTGTGATACCTATGGATGTGGGTTTGTCTTTTGAGCCTTGCCTAAAAAATGCACTATGGGGGTAGCAAGAGCCTTTGCCAATATCCGAAAGCCCAGGGGTGACAGTTGCAAGCCGTCCCTAGCAAAGCATCGTGGCTTGTCGAGCATATCATCCCAAGCTGACAGGCATTGGATCCCCTTTGAATGACACCAGTACTTAAGCCAATTGTTGAAATTGATCATCTTGTCTTCATATTGTGGCATCATTCTTGGTGAGGGTAAGATGCTACTCAAGGTCAGGGTCATACTGGCCTGGGCTACATGCTCAGAGAGCTCCTTTATGTCTTTTTTCATGTAGTCCAGGGAGGTACATCTCAGGTCATTCACACCAGCATGGACAATGACCGAGTCATATTTGTACTTGCCTTGGAGTGACCTGAGTGCTTGTGTTATGTGGCGGATCCTAGCGCCCGACAGGCTGCTCACCATGACCCTCTCCTTGTTCAGCCTGGTGAGTGGGACGTCAGTGTGCCTGACGATAGAGTCACCTATTACAAGTGTATCAGGTGTGTTGTTTAGTCTTAAGGGCTGTGACTGTTTGGCACACTGGCTTTGTGAGATATGTGTTGCACGTGTTTTGTTTTGGGGTAGCGGCTGCTTGGGTGTCTGCTTTGGAGGTCTCTGCTGCTTCGGCATATCTTTATTTAGAGCCTCAGTATGTTTTGTGTGATTATGTGTTTGGTTTGCTGTCGTGGTAGGTCTATGTGAGACTGGAATTGTAGTGAGTGTGGTTTCCTTCTCCTCCTGACTGGTTATGCCAGTACTGAGTTGAGAGAGCTTAGCCTCCAGTTTGGCTATATGGTTGCATCTCTCACATGTGTTGGAATTTGTTGGGAGGAGGAGAGGGTTGTCTGTGTACATGAGGCAGTTGTAACATTGCCTCAAGATTCCCAGATTCACCAGCTGGACCGGAGAGGAGATTGACAACTGACCTTTGGACATGCTAGAATAATATTGGGAATTCCTTAATAATTGAAAACCAGGGCCAGTGGGGAGTGAGGGTGTAGTGCTTTTAATTTTTAGTGCTGACTTATATAATTGCTTTAGTGAGCAAGTGCCAGGTAACTTAAGTGCAATGTGTTACAGGTAACTTAAATGCAAAAATGACAAACAGTAACTTTCTTTCAAGTGAAACAAGGAAATAAGTACAGTAAGCAATGCAGATATCACTAGTGATCCACAGAAACGCTGAGAAGTCACAGATTAGGTGGAATTAGCATTCCAGGAAATAACAAGCAAACAAACAACAAGCATATAAACAAAGCTAGATTCAGCAGGCCTGGATCTAGTCTATGATACAGCAAACAAGGTGTACCAATTTCAGTAACATACAGTTCAAATATTCAGGCACTATAAACCTTTAACCAGAAATTCCCAGCTCAGAAGGGCAGAGTCCAGCCTCTTCTCCCACAATAGTGCAGACCACAAACCTTCTTAATGTAAAATAACTGTCCTGAAGCCCAAGTGCTTAAACCAGAACTAATACACTTTAAGAATAACAGACACTGGGCTCTCAATCAGCAGTTCCCAACTTAGAAGGATGAAAGCTACCTGTCCTGCCACCACAGTGCATGCCACAAACCTTCCTAATGTAAAACAACTGGTCTGAAGCCCAAGTGCTTAATCCAAAAGACTTAGAATGATAGCTACACTTTAATCAAGTTACTACCAAGAAGTAATAAATACAATTGAATACTTTAGAGATTGCCTGGATTAGTGCTCAAGTTACGCAAACAAAGCTAGATCCAGCAGGACCGAATCCAGTCTATGCCACAGCAAACAAGGCGCATCAACTTCAGTAAGAAGCAGTTCAGATATGCATGCACTATAAGCCTTCAACCCATAATCCCCAGCTCAGAAGGGCAGAGTCCAGCCTCTCCTCCCACAAGAGTGCAGACCACGAACCCTCTTAATGTAAAATAACTGGCCTGAAAGCCCAAGTGCTTAAACCAAAATTAATACACCTTTAGAATAACAGACACTGAGCCCTCAATCAGCAGTTCCCAACCTAGAAGGATGTAAGCTACCTGTTCTGCCACTACAGTGCAGACCACAAACCCTCTCAGTGCAAAACAACTGGTCCGAAGCCCAAGTGTTTAAACCAAAAGGCTTAGAATGAGTTACACCAAGCAGTAATTAATACAATTGAGTACTTTTAAGATGATGCAAAAGTAAAAAAGTAGGTAGAAACACAAGTACAGTAAAAGCAGATGAAATTTTTTTTTTTTCCTGAACAAGTGCTGAGATCAAAGAAACAGATTTGAGTGCTGAAACTAGAAAACTGGCTAGTTATAAGGAAAAAAAACTAAGCTAGAAGGCTTCCCTCCAACACAGAAGGGCTTGGGGGCTCAGAAGCCTACAAATAGTCTATACCACTTAACAGGAAAGGCAGGAAACAAGCTTAATTTTTTTTTTCTGTTTCCCAGATGCTCTCTTTGTACACAGTAGGAGTGCCTGAAATCAGAATATGATCTCACTGCACTCAGTTGAGTGAGCAAATGAGATGGGCCCAGAAGGAGTATCCAAACACAAATTTACAAGAGGGGCGGGCAGTTGCAAGGCCACTAAGATTAACACCAAAACAAAAACAGGGAAGGTGGGTGTGTCTAACTGAAGAGCAGAGTGAAAACTTCCAGTTCAGGTAATATTCCTTCCACACAGGTAAAATCAATTTAAATACTGTATTTTTTTTAAAAAAAAGAGCAGACAAAGGTACTTAAATTCTCTTATACGTCCAGTTGAATATAGCAAGTTCTTAGCCGGCCAAAGCTGAGGTTTTTAAGCAGAAAATATTTCACACTGTACCACTTAAATAGGCAAGGACAGGAAATCAAAGAATGTGACTACCCCCACACCTGTAATTACTAGCAAATAACAAAATTCAGCAAAAACTGACTAACTTCCAGTTCAGCTAATATTCCTTCCACACAGTTAAAATCAATTTAAATACTGTATTTTTTGAAAAAAGAGCAGATAAAGGTACTTAAATTCTCTTATACGTCCAGTTGAATACAGCAAGTTCTTAGCTGGCCAAAGCTGAGGTTTCTAAGCAGAAAATATTTCACACTGTACCACTTAAATAGGCAAGGACAGGAAATCAAAGAATGTGACTACCCCCACACCTGTAATTACTAGCAAATAACAAAATTCAGCAAACACTGACTAACTTCCAGTTCAGCTAATATTCCTTCCACACAGTTAAAATCAATTTAAATACTGTATTTTTTGAAAAAAAGAGCAGATAAAGGTAATTAAATTCTCTTATACGTCCAGTTGAATATAGCAAGTTCTTAGCCAGCCAAAGCTGAGGTTTTTAAGCAGAAAATATTTCACTATGTACCACTTAAATAGGCAAGGACAGGAAAACAAAGAATGTGACTACCCCCACACCTGTAATTACTAGCAAATAACAAAATTCAGCAAACACTGACTAACTTCCAGTTCAGCTAATATTCCTTCCACACAGTTAAAATCAATTTAAATACTGTATTTTTTTGAAAAAAAGAGCAGATAAAGGTACTTAAATTCTCTTATACGTCCAGTTGAATATAGCAAGTTCTTAGCCGGCCAAAGCTGAGGTTTTTAAGCAGAAAATATTTCACACTGTACCATGAACCTGTACGGGGAAGAGGCCACATCGGTTCTTCTGCTCTGAAAGACCTCCGACTAAATTGTCATTCAAAAGTGGCCAGCCACTGTTTCTGATCTGCGATTGGAGGACGAGTCAATGGTTCCATCAGTGAGACGGTCAATCACGGAGGCTCAGGTAAGAAGGAATTTACCTTTTCTCTGTTTCAGATCAGGGACTTGTTACAGTATTTGTTTTTGTCAGGGAGATTTTTTTATAAATCAGGGACAAAAAAGATTGCTGTCTTGTCATAGATCAGGGAAACAGGATAGGTAAGCAGTTATTCTAGATAAACTGTGAGAAGAAAGAAATCGTGGTACCACGTGATAAGAAGGGTTACGTAACAATTTCTTACTAAGTTAATACAACATGGGAAATAAGTGCACAAAAAGATCACGAGATCCGCCATTAACCAAAGATGTGAAATATATGCAATTACAACGTGCCGATAACGTTAGGTACTATACAAAATGGGTTAATAAATACAAATTTGATGGCAAATTAGACAAACCTTCACTTATCAAACTTGTCAAACAACTTAAAACAGACACAAAAGGTCAGGTGAAAAAGCAACGCCAGTTAGGCATTCCCCAGGCACACAGGTGGCTTGAGGAAGCAAACCACAGGGAACAAAAGATTAAAAATTCAAAAGCAATGTTTTTAGACAAAGAAGACAATAACCTAGTAATAGCATCGGCCCCTCCACCCCCTCCACTTCCCTTACCGGAATATGAAGCGAGTGGACAAGCTGATCCACCTCCGCTATACCCAACTGACCCTGCGAAATCAAAACCAATTGTCAGAAATCCTGTCGAGATTAGGTCTCGAACATGTAAAATAAAAGGGGATATGGAGTTATATCAAATAAATGGAAATTCACGGGCTATGAGCGAAGAAGAGATATGTCCGCTCATAGAAGTACCAAATCCTCAGGCAGGACAGGAAGGGCAAGACCCAACTATCCTGGTATATAGATCGTGGACACCGGAAGACATCCAGAAAGCCACAGAGGGAATTCCCCATCCGAAAGTTAATTTTAGAAAATTCTTAGAAGACTTACAGGGCATGAGGTTAAGTTACCATTTAAATGGAGAAGAAGTATAGAAAGTAGTCAGACAAATCGTAGGTCCAGATTGGCACATGATCAGTGGCAACTGGAATCCCCGTGACGCAGAACATAAGCCACTCCCACATAGCAATGCAGAGCTGGATAACAGAGTGAAAGAGCTGACAGACTGAATCTCTGAGAAATGGAAGCCTAGGGCTGACTGGACTTGCATTAGTCAATGCATCCAACAGGAAGGTGAAACTGTTGATAGATATTATGCTAGATTATTAGAGTGTTTTAATAACCATTGTGGAATGCAGGTACCTGAAGACCAAACACATGATTCCCCATATGAGCAATAACTAAAGAATGCATTTTTAATGGGTAGTATTTCACCCATAAGTAGTTTCATTACAAAGCACATGGTAGATCACCATACAAGTAGATTACAGTCATTACTTGAATATGCGAGACATGCTGAAAGGCATTTTAATACCAAAAAGAAAAAGAAAACCCAAGTATTTGCAGTAGAAGATGGAGCAGAAATCTTTGTAGTACAGTCCGGGAAGAAGGGCAAGAAAAATGCCCAGGGAAACAAACAATCTGATAAGTGATCAGAGGAGTTTGAAGAGAGAAAGAAAAGGGGTGAATGTTTTAAATGCGGGAAAAATGGACATTTGGCAAGGGATTGCAGGCAAAACAAAAAGGTAGCCATGGAAGATAATGGAGGGTGAGGACTGACTATATGATAGTTAAGAATCACTAGAAAGGAATAACCAAGAAAAGACAAATGCAAATGTGATAGAGGGAGTAAAGAATGTGATAGAAGAAATAGAGGAAGTACAAGAAATCACCGATGGTGAAGAAAGTGAAATTTTAGACTTGGCATTATTGAGCCTAGAGCTCTATTTAGCAGACACAAAACCGGAAGTTACACTTCTGGTAGAGGGGAGCGAAGTTAAATTCCTGTGTGACTCAGGGGCTTCACGGACCCTGATACATCCTTCCAAACTGCCAGAAAATTTAGAATCACTTGATTATATATTAGTGAAAGCAGCTAATGGACAGCCGTATCGGAAGCCACTCTCCCATAGCATAGCAATAACTGACCCTGTTTCAGGGATGACCCAAAAGAGCAAAACTGTTGTTTCTACAAAATGCCCAGTAAATCTTTTGGGCAGAGATCTTATGCAGATATTTGGCATAGCAGTAGTTCCAACCATTCAGGGTATGGAAGCACAGTGACAAATGGATACTTTTGTGGTGCAACCGGAGGGTGAAACATTTTATTGGTACAGCCCGAACTTGGTTATGACTGGTCCAGGGGCAGTAACTAAAGAACTGATGAACATAGCCATCAGTAAGTCCCCCTCCCTTGACACTGATAAACAGCATTTGTTGCATTGTACTCTATATTACTGTAGCACACGAGGACCTGATAAAGAATATGAGCAAGAACTGTTTAGAAACCATGCTAACAGATTAGTATTGCATAATCTGTACTGGGATACAGAAGGGAACAGTGTAGTTAGCTGTTCGTTGCCCTAGGAATTCCTAGCACTTTATAAATCTAATCGACTACCACATGTTAGTTTAACTAAAGACAAGAATGTGAAGTGGGCAGACCTAGGAGAAAAAGTCACAAGGTGGGAAAAACAGACAGAATTAGAACTGTCAGAACAGGGAGTACAAAAGCAGAAGTTGAATTGGATAACACAGACACACCCAGCTGTGCACTTGCAGGTAAGTGAGGACAGCTGAGTAGCACTCTTACTAGAGGAAGAAGAAACAGCCTTACGAGGTATACCAGAGACTCTCTGGTCAACAGGGAAATCAGATGTAGGACTTATTTGTACAGCAGGACCAGTTACTATCACTCCAAAATCAGCATTTAGACCTCAAAAGAGACAGTATCCCTTAAGAAAGGATGCAGAAGTAGGAATCAAACCTATAATACCTGCCTTACTTAAGGAAGGAGTATTGATAGAATCTCCCGATTCACCATGTAACACACCCTTATTTCCTGTTAGGAAAGCAAATGGAGAATGGTGTATGGTCCAAGATTTACAAGCTGTAAATGACGCAACAATATCCAGAGCACCCACGGCACCAGATCCACACACCTTATTAAATGATTTGAAGCCTCAACAGAAGTATTTTTCTGTGGTAGATATTAGCAATGTGTTTTTCTCAATACCGATACACCCTGACAACCTACATTGGTTTGCATTCACATTTCAGGGGAAAAGGTATACATACACGCTACTACCACAGGGATATTGTGAGAGCCCAACAATATTCGCACAGGAAATGGCAAGTAACTTATCCCACCGAAAGGCAGCCAGATTTTACTTTATGTAGATGACATTCTTCTGGCAGCCCCCACCCAGCAAGAATGCAGAGAAGATACCGTAGCATTATTACAATTTCTAGCCACTCAAGGACACAAAGTAAACAAAAACAAACTCCAGCTTTGGAAAAAGTAGGTTAAATACCTGGGATATGTAATATCCAAAGAAGACAGAATATTAGAAGAAGACAGGAAAATAGCAATTTTACAAGCACCCAAACCGACTACCAAGAAGGAAATGATGTCTTTCCTAAGTACAACTAATTTTTGTCGGAGTTGGATTCCAAACTATGCCTTGGAGTCTGCTCCACTGACTAACTTAATATACAAGAAGCCTATGGCAGCACAGGATTCATTACAATGGACACCAGAAGCAGAATCAGCTTTCTGCAAATTGAAACAACTGATAGCATCCTCATTAGTTTTAGGATTACCGAACTATCATAAACGATTTTTCCAAACTGTAGATTGTAAGCAAGGCTATATGATATCAGTGTTAACACAGCAACATGGGTACAAGCAATGCACCATAGCTTACTATTCATCACAGCTAGATCCAGTGGTGCAATCCTTGCCCCACTGTGTACAAGCAGTAGTTGCAGCTGCAACGGCAGTACAGGCTTCAGCCTCAGTAGTGTTATTCCACCCTCTCACATTGAGAGTGCCTCATGCAGTCACGATTATTTTACTGCAAGAAAAAGTAGCATATCTTTCTTCTGCTGGACCTGCTAGACATCTTTCCTGTATGACTATACTATTGAGCCAACCTCATATGACAATTGAATGATGTACAACTTTGAATCAGTCAACCTTGCTCCCAACCCCTGCAGATGGCAAACCACACTGCTGCCTGCAGGAGATTGAGCAAAAGACACTGCCTAGAAAAGATCTCATGGATGTTCCCTTGGATGATGCTGAGGTGACATACTATGTGGACAGCTCATGCAAAAAGGGTCCTACAGGACAGAATCTAGTAGGGTATGCAGTAGCTTCTGATACTGAGATTTTAGAAGCGAAGTCTTTACCACACAACTTATCTGCACAAGCAGCAGAATTGATTGCTTTCACAAGGGCATGTACCTTGGCAAAGGGTAAATGTGTGAACATTTTTACTCACAGCCAGTACACTTTTTCTACTGTACATGTTTTTGCGCAGCAGTGGAAAAATAGAGGAATGATAACATCTACCGGTAAACCGATTAATCATGCGCAATTTATTTTAGATTTGTTAGAATCTATTCAGTTACCTCAGAAAGCAGCTATTTGTAAACGCGTAGCTCATACCAAGCAACAGGATAGGATTTCAAAAGGTAATGCGAGAGCTGATACAGCTGCAAAGCAGGCAGCTTCAGCTTCAGAAGTATTTCTTTTGAGTGAGGAATTACAACCTTCTGAGATTTTAGATTTAGAAATGTTAAAAACAATGCAGACACTTACAACAAATGTAGAAAAACAGAAATGGATAAAAGAAGGAGCAATTCTTGAGAAAGGGCTGTACATCTCCAAAGAAAGAAAACCAATTTTGCCATCTAACTTGTTTAGATATGCAGCTTTGTTGAGCCATGGGCAGTGCCATGTCTCAACAGGGGGGATGGTACAGTTAGTGAATCAAGTGTTTACAACGTATGGATTTACAAACTACACAAAAAATTTTTGTGCAGCATGCCATGTTTGTAACAAGCATTATGCACAGGGGGGCACTGAAGCCTAAGCAAGGGAGTTTCCCTACACCACCATACCTGTTCCATACTATTTGTATGGATTTCACAGAGCTAAACAAATGCGAAAATAAAAAGTACTGTATTGTCATTATAGATATGCTTTTCCGACCAAAAATCCAGATGCAGCTACTGTTGCAAAAGTCCTCGTTAAAGAAATTATTCCTAGATTTGGCATACCAGAAAAGATCTATAGTGACAATGGCACACACTTTGTAAATCAAACCATACAACAGTTGAGCCGTTATTTCGGTATTTCCTTGAAAAAACATTGTGCATACCACCCCCAATCTGCAGGATTAGTAGAGAGGCATAATGGGGTTCTGAAAAATAAGCTTAGGAAATTGATTAGTGAGACATGGAAGAAGTGGGTGAACTGTCTGCCTCTGGCACTGTTGAGCATGAGAACTGTTCCAAATGCAAAGGGGTTAACTATTTTTGAAATACTGTTTGGGAGGGCATATTATATACCTCAGTGGAAACCTCTCATGCCTGCAGACCAGGAGGCTGACAGTTCACTTGCAGAATATATGAGGTGACTTCTGAATAACAAACAACTTCTGCAGTTAAATTCTGTTTCAGATAAAGAACAGTCCAGACCATCGAAAGCAGTACCTGTTGCACAAAAATGAATTGTATGTTTTTATAAAAATGCACAAAACGTTTAGTGAAATACAGCATAATCCTGTTCTTTTGAAGCAACTTTCTATCATTGATAAGAAAATGTTTCATGCAGGGCAAGCATATATCAATACTAAAGTAGAGAACTGTTATTTTGTTTGTGGGAAAAAGGCATACAAATGACTACCTGAGAATTGGTCCGGCAGTTGTTTTTTGGGTTACCTAGTTCCGGCCATACGACACACTGCAGCTTTGCCTCGAGGGAAAATTTGAAACGTCAGAAAAGTCAGCAGTAAACCTGGAAATCCAATCAAGAGACCCAAGAATCCAGTGGGACGAATCGAAGCAGGATGGAGAAACCATAATTCCGTGAAGAACAAAGATAAACTGACACACATGGACTTGAGTGACACTATTATATCATGGGCAGGCATAGCCCCTGCATATGGCGCAGTGAAAGCAATTTGGGAGCTGAGAAAACTGTCCAAACTTCTCGAAGTTATGAGCAATGCAACTTTTTCTGCTCTCGAATTAATGACTGATGAACTAAATGCTATGAAAACTGTGGTGCTTCAAAACCGCATGGCTCTCGACTTCACCCTAGTGGCAAGAGGTGGTACGTGTGCTTTAATCAAAGAAGAATGCTGTTTGTATATTTCTGACAACCAGCATGAGATAAACGACCATCTTGAGGTGATCCAGCAAGTGTCGGCCATGACCAAACCAGGCCCAAACCCTCTGACGGACTTTTTCCGGAATTTGTTTGGGGGGTGGGGTTCCATCCTAATGAACATCCTGATTGTCATTTGTGTGGGATTACTCCTATTAGGAGCATGCATTGGTTGTGGTATTCCCTGCATGAAAAAATTAATCAAAGATTTTATAGATATGTCAGTTTCTGAGACTTTGTATCAAAGTACTGAAATTGAAGAATTGTTGAAAAGTGAAATGCTTTCATAAGTCTAAACTAAATGACTCTCTTAACTGCAAATCCAAAATGGAAGAGGTTAGGAGAAGAAGCAAACTGTTTATGCTTTTGAACATAGAATAAAAAGTATTACAGGGGGGAAATGTCAGAAAAATATGTATTAATATATATGTCTAGTGCTTATTAGAAGCTAAAAGAGTTAATACATTTCATTCTATTTTATGTACAGCTTAATTCTGTATGAAATTATAAGATGCTTTTTCAAACTGCAGTATGCTTTCTGAAATTGCAAGATGCACCCTGACCTAGTATTTGCTAGCACAGCAAAATTCATGTTATGCCTTTTGGAAATGTACTGAGAAGCAGGTGATTATCTGCTAGGTCAGGAAAATGAATGAATAGTGAATGAATAGAACAGTACTGGTTTCTATAATGTGATTGAATATGAACAATTAGCTCTGTTTGTGTTATGAGAACATGAACAGCTGCAGAAAAGAAGAGATACATGAAACAAAAGACTGCTTGAAGAATCTGTACTTGCTTTGTGCTCGAATGAGCTATAGTACCTTGAATGGTAACATAACATAGTGGGAAGTTGTATCTAACCGGTGGTCATCAAGGCCACATTGTTTTTCTTAGGAAGTTTTTCATAAAATTGATAGTGCAAGCAGAAAATCATCGACAAACAGCTGTTATGAAGTAATGATGTTAGAACTTGTGATCTGTTACGTCAACTTGGTAGGCAATGTCTTGTTAGAAAATGTATAAAGATGATCTTACTTCCTGATTTTAGTTAGACAAACTCTGTATTAGCCCGTTTTTCTCTCCTTGCTGCAAGATTAAAGTGCCTTAACCTGAACCTGCCGTGTATTGATCATTTTGAAGTTTATTTTTCCTTTGACAGATGGCATACCTGTCAACTGTACACATTTGCACAAACTGTGCTAATATTTGCTTTACATCTTGGTTCCATTTATCATAGAATCATGCCCTGTCTTGGAGACTAGAGGCATATCAGTAAAGAGCCCAGGTCAGATTGTACTGGTATACATTTGATTTTCTGACTTCTTACCCTTCATAGCCTTACTGCAACTGCAGGTCCTGCTGTGCTATCACTGTGTGAGTCTGTAGGGGGGTTAATTCAACATTGCCACAATTTGTGTGCCTTTACCAGACATTTCTCTGTGGTTTTCTACAGCTGACTTGCTGTGTGGGTGTGAGGCGTGGTTATGGGACCCCCACCCTAACATCCATGTCTGTGACCTATGACCCCCAGTTAGATATACTGCTGTGGGATTTGCCACCTTGGGTAATACTGCATAGTGTGTTTAAGCCAGTTTTGGCCAGACATTTCCTGGTTTCCCACATAGCTGTCAGTTGTGAACTGCTATCCCAGTAGGCCATCCCATTCCCTTGCATGCATGTAGCATTACCATAAATATGCTAGCAAAGCATACTACTCCATTCATTTATTGTTAAGAAGACTAACTTACCTTGTGCCTGTAGCAGTTGTGAGGATGGTGCTTGAGGGACAGCTATGTTGGATGCACACAGTATACTGCCTATACATGGTAAGTTACAGGTAATGTGATGTGTGTGTCATTCATTTTACTGTGTGTGTGTGTGTGTGTGTGTGTGTGTGTGTGTGTGTGTGTGTGTGTGTGTGTGTGTGTGAGTCAGGGAGTAGTGTTAGTCCCTGGGGTCCATACCATGTGTGTGCTATGCATTGCCTCTTGGCCAATGCCAGGGCATACTGGGCATGCCTCCATCTGCCTACAGGAGTAGCCTATGGGCCTGTGGGGACCTTGGCAATGGTGGTGGGCTGTGTGGCCCTTCTCAGTGCTGTTCCTGCTGTAGCTGTTTCTACAGGATCATATTGTGCAGCATGGCACATACTATAAACATGTGCACATGTGACTGGAAAGTACGGCAAGGCTCCACTGGATATGTCAAGGCAGCAGAACCGTGCCTTGAGCATCCCAAACACATGCTCCATAATGATGGTGGTTTGTGTATTTGCCTCATTATGGCATTCTTGAGTGGGTGTGTGTGCATATCTAATAGGTGTCATCATCCACGGCTCCAGTGTATAGCTAGCCTCCCCCACCAGATGGCCATATGAGATGTCCCCAATGGCAAATGATGGGTACAGCTGTGACAAATGCCAGATGTGGGAGTCATGATACCTTCCAGGGCTGCCACAACATACATTCATGATAATGTCCTGGGCATTGCACATGACCTGGCAGTTGATGGAGGAGAAGCCCTGGTGGTTTATGTAGACCCTACCCTGTTCACCATGTGGTGTTTTGATGTGGATGTGCATGCAGTCTATGGCACCCAGTTCCTCCGGGTATTCTGCTACATGGTGGAAGAGACGCATATTGATGGTCCTCTCCTCATGGGTATTGGGGAAGTAAATGTGCTCACCGGTATGTGGTAGCATGGCATCCAGGACCTGGTAGAGTACCCTGGATGTAGATGCCTGTGAGATCCCCATGATGTCCCCAGTAGGTATTTGGAAAGTACATGTAGCTAGAATTCTTATGGCTACACATACCTTGGTATTCAGTGGGATGGGTTCCCCTCTGTTGGTTCTAGCTTAAATGGCGAAAATCAGCCAAAAAATAATAAACTTATATTTTTAGAAAAAATAAACACTTTAACATGCCAATGGCCATATATTTGGCCATTGGCATACCTACAGATTAGGGTACATGCTTTTATTGTAGATGTCATGGCTCCTTTTCATTTTTGCAGAAATGTATTTGGCTAGTAGCTGAATACATTTCTGCAGCTTACACTGTTCCTACATGTTACCTACCTGCGTCCTGGATCACTAATTCACCTCATTTGCATGATTTTCACCAGCAAATGATGTAATTAGCATCTTACATGGGTTTCCGTGCAGGAACAGTGTAGGGACGCTCGTGCATGTCAAAACTGCATGTTCCTGGATCGCTCAGCGGCCATTTTCCATTCATGAATCCCGGGGTATGAATAAGAAGCATACCCTGTTTAAAGATTCTAGAAAATGCATCATCTTTAAGAAGTTTTTGTTTTGTGTAATGAAGCACATGGAATTCTCAGTTACTAACCTTTCACTGTCTGTAATACTCATGGGTTACAGATAACAGAAAATTTAATTTGTAGATTTGTTAAACTACGAGATGTTTACTCTTGCCACTAGTTTGCTTAACAGACTAAAATGGCACCCAGTGACTGAAAGATCAGCTTTTCTTCTGCATTATTTTTTATATAAAATCATTAAAGACAGATACTGTCCCCCTCCAGAAAATAAACTTTCCTCTCAGAGAAACTACTCCTTAAGAAACACCCTAGATGACATTATCTCCCTTGGCTGACCCCTCCTTAAAGCAATCTTTGCAGAATGTACATTCCCTATAATAGGCTTACTGATACAGAACAATCTCAGAACTGAAATAAAGTGCAAATATTCTTTCTAATGATTTAAAACAGCACTAGCTGTGTACATCCATCTATATGTACCACAAAATGCTTTAAAATTGGTAATTAACATGGCTCACAGTCCACTGAAATCTGTCCTGCCCTTAGCAAATAATTTAATCTCAAAATCCTTATCTGGAGACTCATGTTATTGTATATACTTTATTGCATATAGATACTGTAAATGTTTGCATGTTTATTAATTGTCACTAGTTGTAAACTGTGTCTTATTTCACTTTGGTTTCTTAAACATTTTTGCAAAATACTTCTGTTTTATTAAGCATATTGCAATTGTATTTATGTTTTCAAGTATTCCAAGTTTTCTCTTTTGCATGTCTCTGTACCCAACTTTTAGCTGAAAAGAATCTTCATACCAGCCCACTTACCTGGTTACCAAATAGAAATTAAAAAATAAATAAAAGAGGAAGATTTAAACAGTGCACTGGAAATTAATGAACTTCACAGGCGAATAAAGTTTGATTCATGTAACGCTTTATTGCTGAATAACAAAGTTAATTTAAAGTATGTTTCAAAGGAAGGATAACTTTTTGTTGACAGAGTAAAATTATCAATTCACACATCATAAAACAATACTAATAGTAACAGAAAAACATTGATCCACAAAGGATTGAAAAAATATCAAACAGCTGTTCTATTAGCTGCACTGGATTTTACACCTTCGATGAAAACACACATTGAAAAAACACTGTGTGTCCATTTTAAAATATAGGTCTGTCAAACAGGGACATTTTAAAATACTGTATTTCACATGTACATTTTGATAACTTTTTTGCTTTATGCAAGTTATTTGCCTGGATGATGCTGTGAACTTATAATAACAAGTTTAAGCCAATTAATCTTAGAATAGTATTTGATTGAATTTTATATAACCTGTTAAGTATTGATAGGTGGTTCTTCACCTTTGTGTGTAATACTTCAGTTCTGAAAACATTTCTAATAAAACACTTGACTGAAGTGCTTTTTAAATAAAGGTGTTCTCTGGAAGTAGCTCTGTGTATCGCTGTTTTTGTTTCTTACACTATTAATATGTAATGCATTTTTACAGCTGTAATAATGTTTATGTGGAGCACTGTAGTTACAATATGAAAATTAATAACAGGTACATATTTAACAACTCAAAACAACATCACAAGGTGCATGGAATTAAGGTGACAAATGCCAAGCAGCAAATGTCATGCACTTATCTGTAAGTTAGGTAGCATAGAACGATTTTCGTACTATCTTAACTATCTGTTGGTCAAAGGTCAGATTGCTGTCTACATATGTTCCTACATCCCTTACTACTGGGTCAGCTCATAGGGGTGTTTTATCTATGGAATCATTAACTTGGGTTAACATTTTCCCTAAGGGCAGTATAATGCATTTTTTGGCATTCTGTTTTAGGCCATAGCTTTTACTCCAGTTATTTGTTTAATTTAAGCCCTCTTTCAAGATGTTGCATGGGTCTATAATAGCTCCCAATTTACAGACATCTGTGAACTAGGAGAGTCGGAGGCCTTGATCATTAACCTTGACTTCAGAGAAATAGATGCCAAACAAGATAGGGCTCAGCATGGATATTCTAATGGTACTCTGCTAGTGACCAGTCTCTTGGTGGAGGTAGTCTCACTGACCCAGACTTCTTGTGTCCTGTCTGTGCACCAGCCAGCAATACAGTGAGTTATGTAGGGATTTATGTCTGGATCAGAAAGCTTGTCAACAATGCCTGAGTGTGGTATTGTATTGAATGCCTTCGCCAGGTAAGATATGCAGTATGTATTGTTTTACCCTTACTCATTGCCTTGGTAACCCTCTCAAAAAATCTACCAGGATAAGTAGGTATAGCCTTCTCTTAACAAAGCCAAATTTGGATGGATCAAGGGTCTGTAGATTGCCAATGTCCTTGTTTATCATTTCCATGATACTTTATTCCATGGCTTTGCATATTAGGCTTGTTAGATGTATGGATTTAATATTTAAATAAGATTTAATATTCCCTCAGTGGGAAAAGTTTTATTATAAACAGTGACTGACTCAAAGTAATATAGTAAAAAGTAATGGTTATAATAGGGGAGATAATAACTACGCTAAAGAAAGTAAGGATTTTTAGTATAAGAAAGAAGAGGGTGGACAGATGGGAGAGCAGAGAAAGAGGGGGGGAAGAGGGATCGGAATTATTACAGGGAATATCTTTTTACCTGCATTCCCCAAGGGGGAAGGTACACATTAGATTTGTTAGTAGTCTAAGAGCATAGTGGTTTTGATTGGGGAAAGATTCTTTCAACTTCCCCTTTTTGAAATGGTTCTGAGAACAAACTCCATATATTATGAAGGTGAATACTACAAACTAAAATCTCTGGGCATTGGGTGCCCAGTGCCCCTACTTACCCCTTTCTTCAACTTGGTTCTCCTGGATTGGGAAGAATATATTTTTTTAGGAACTGATTTTTGAGACATACTTGATGATGATGATTGTTCATTCTGTGGAAGGGAAGGACAACTTAAACACACATTAAAAGTTTTATTGATTATACCTTATATTTTTAACATTTGTTTACCAATTTAATTGTATACCAATTTAATCAAGTTGGTATTAATCTATTGTGTGATTCATCTATAGTGATGGTCTTTCTTACACAGGATTATCAGCAGTGATGAGGAGATTCGCCATTCATTTCTGAGAGACTCTACTTTGTTTATAAAACTGGGTTTAATATGAAAAGTATTATTGAGTTCAAATCGGGGGTAGGCAAAAAAAAAAAAACACAAGACTAATAAAGGGACTAAAAAAATGTGTTGTTGCTCAACAACAATATTGTGCACATTTTGAATGGTATACTTAAGAAGAACAATAATAATATAGGAATAAAATTTGGAATTGAAAATTGTCAGTCTAGACTAGACATTTAAAGTTGTGTTTTTGTCTGTGTGTCCTTTTGTCTTCGAAACCGGAAAAAGAGCAAAAAACAAATAAACAGGACATATGACCATATGTATTGTATAAAAACACAAACAGAACAAGCAATTGTAATTTGATTTTGAATAATAACACCTGTGAAAAATTCAAGTTTGCCATTATGGTTCAATGGTCCCAAGGGTAAACCCAAGTATGATATTAAAAGTGGAAGTGAAAAGTGAATGGTGATCAGATGGGAAATCAGATGTTGTTATCCACCAAACCAAACCCAAGATTTTTAAAGTTTTTTTTTTTTTTTTTTTTTTTTTTTTGTGACCATAGAAGCTGTGGATATAATGATTATATATTTAAAAATTTAAAAAAATGCATTTATTTGTTTATGGATACACACTATTATATCATATTTATTTATTATTTATTTATTATTATTCATTAATATTCAATTCAGCAGTATGCTGTGTAGAGGGGTGTTGTGTGTATAATAGATGTATGGATCTGTATTTCGCTTGGTTGGTTGATGGTCCGCCCTTGTGAAGGGGAATGTCCATTGTTGTCTGCCATTCACTTGGAATGAAGCCGGCTTCACATCTTTAGTTGATGAATGCTTCAAGTGGTCCTGATAGGTTGTGTTTTAGAATGTTCAGGAGACAACTGGAGATGTTGTCAGGACCCACAGAGGTGGTGTTCTTTGCTTTAGCAAGTGCTGCCAGCACCCGAACCCTGCTAATAATTGGGTGAAGTACATTGAATGGGATTTCACCTGGTGGAGCTGGGGGTGGGGGGTGGGGTGACATTTCAGTTGAATTTATCAGCCAGTAGATTTACTATGTGACCCTGATTGGTGTAGGTGGTAGAGTTCCCCAACTGTTCAACACACTGCTATGTGTTACCTTAAAGGTTCTTGATATAGCTCAAGAAGGCTGTCTGATCGTCATTAGCCTGTGAGACTATCCTGATCTTGTAGAATGCCTTCTTGGACTTAATTAGACCTCTTAGTTTCTTGTTTAGTTGTATAAGAAAGCAATTGTCATTATGTGGTTGCTCTTCCTGATTTTAGCCATGAGTTTTTTTTTTATTCCTTTTGTTAAATACCCTTTTTAGATGAGGATTCTACCAGTAGAGTTTGTTTTTAGTATTTGTTTTGGGTCTACTTCTGGTAGATATGACAGTCTTTAAGCAGCCATTCACATGTTTGCATAGGGACTCTGTGAATAATTATGCATAGGTAACTGTCGTCTTGAGGTTAATGGAAGCCTTGGATTTTAACAAACTGTAGTTTACCTTGAAGAGTTCCTAACTGTTGCCGGTTTAGCTGAGTTTTTTGAGTTGGTTTTCACTTTAAAGAAGACCCGCTTCACTAATGAGGACATGACACGGGGGTGATATTCTCCCATATTGGAGAATACCAGATCCAATATGTTGGATCCTCTGGTTGAAGCTTGCATTAGCTGTTCCAGGGTCTTCATGTTAATAATATCTAGAAAGCCTTGTGCCTGTGAGTTTGAGGCAATTTAAGTTTCACAGTCTATAGAGAGGCAGTTAAAGTCACCTATGAATAGAGTGTGTAGTTGGAGGGTGGGCACCTCTCATAGGCTTAGATAAGAGTTGTGTAACACTAGCTGCATAGATGATGACATGTTGCTAGCCATGTTAATAAAAAGATAAACAGTTGTTGCACACCCTCTAATCTCTGTTACAGTCAGGTCTCATGCAAGGAATGTTCCTTCACTCTCAATTCTCCTTAAATACCTTACCTCATATTTTCATTCTGGTTGCGAAAGTTTCCAGATGTCAGTCTATAAGTAACTTATTTACCTAAATTAGATCAGCATTTAAAAACTGTCCCTGAGTTTTTCTTCTAATTAGATTTTCTTATTGTCTATGGGCAGCACTCACTAAGTGCTTTACTGGCTTATAAAGCCAGTAAAACACCTCTCTCTCTCTTTTTTGTAACTGGTAGTATATGGAATATATAATTCAAGCACTACAGAGAGTTATGATCAGGACTCACTAATCATAGCTAGATATTATGTGTTCTCAAAATGGATGCCAAGATTCACCTCTTGAAATTTGCTTTTGAAATGAATTTCCTGGCATCTGTGTCTCGAACACATAATAACATGGTTACAGCCAGTGACCTGACTATAGCCTTCTGTGTTATGCATCTGAAAAATGCCTGTCTAAAAATTTTTTTTAAAAAAATGTTTTTGTTTCCCTCATAGCTGACCATCAGCTGCCCCTGAGAACCTTTTCTTGTTCACTGGGTCTACCATCCTCAACAAAACTCACATGGACTTTCTCCAATTCATACTCAGGTCTGGAGAGGAGACTGTGGCACCTATATGCTGCCATGAGTAATTTTTAGCTATAATCCAAGTTTTAATTCCCTTCACACAAACACTCAATTCCTGGAAGGACATCCTGTGAGCATGGTGGTGGTGAATCATCCCACCTCCACATTAGCCCACCCATTACTCTGCCATGAGGTGTATTCTTGTGCATGCACTCCTCACCAAGGACAGACATGCCATACTTCCTTGTTAGTGCTTCATAGTTTCATAGTTTAGTACTAGGTTATCTGCCCTGGGGCATTTGTAAGCCTAGCCATAGTGATGTGACTTTCGCCACCCCATGAAACGGTACAGAAATGCACAGAATAGATTTAGAATACTGTGCCTCTGTCTAGTAGTGACACAGTGAAAGTCCCCCTATATAATAGAATTAGTTTACTATGCCCCTGTCTAATAGTGACACAGATGTGACCCCTGGGGTAAACTTACGATCTCCCATCCACTCATCAAGATTTCTCTTGAAGAGAGTTAGTGAGAGGCTCTGCCTAACATGAACTGGGATTTTGTTCCAGAGCATGGGAAGCCTCTGAGTTATGGATCTATCCCTCCAGCATGTCCTATTCATACTTGTGCCGAGGTTTAAGTCTTTAGCTCTCGTGGTTCTGATGGATTTGGATTTTTTGAGGTGGAGCATGTCCATCAGTTCCTGATTGGACATGGCCTTGTACGTCAGGCACAGATCACCTCTGAGCAGGCGGTATGCTACTGAATAGAGCTGGAGTTTCTTTAGTCTGGCAGAATAAGACATATGTTGGAGACCCTTGATACTCTTGGTGAGGTACTTTTGTGGTCTCTCCAGCTGTTGCAAATGCCGGGTGAGGTATGGGGCATTGTACTCAATCATGGGTCTGATGAGGGAGGAGTGGGTCTACTTCTATTCACCGACTCCCAGTTCGTCGAACTCCCATTTCACCAAAACTTCATTACATCGACAAGCATTTTTAGTGGGGCTTGCTTCCACACCCCCATGTGGGGGCTGTGCCCACACACCCCCTATATATATCAACTCCAGGTGGCACAACATTGGGAGGGGGCAAATGCATGTCGATGTAATGAAGTTTTGGTGAAATGGGAGTTCGAGAAATGGGGGTGATAAATAAAAGAAGGATACAGGGGTACAATGACATCCTTGGATCTGGATGTGAATCCCTTCATGATAAGGTGTGCAAGGTAGAATGTCTTTCTGACCACTTTGACAACGTGGGTGCCAAATGAGAGATCGCTGTTGACTTGGGTCCCGAGGTCTCTGATTACTTTTTCCGTACTCAGTGGGTTGCTGTCTATGTGATAATTTGTGGGTACTTTGTTTTGCCCAAAGGGGATGACTATACATTTTTTGGCATTTAGTTTAAGGCCATGACTCCGGCACCAGTTGTCCGTTTCTGTGAGGCCTTTTTGTAGGATGTATGTGTCCGCTGGTGTATCGACTATGGCGCCTAGTTTGCAGTCATCTGCGAACTTTGTCAGCCACAACCCTCCCATGTTTGCTTTAACATCTGAGAAATAAATGCCGAACAAGAGGGGTCCCAGGACAGATCCCTGTGGGACACCACTTGTGACTGGCTTTGAGTCTGACATTGCTCCAGCGATTTTAACTTTATGGGTTCTGTCCTTTAGCCAGTTTACAACCCATCTAGTGAAATAAGGGTTTACATTTAAGCTGTTGAGCTTATCTAAGATGCCTGAGTGGAGTATTGTGTCGAAGGCCTTAGCCAAGTCCAGGTAGGCTGTATGGACTGCTTTGCCCTCATCAATGGCTCTAGTGACTGTTTCAAAAAAGTCAACCAGGTTCAAAAGGCAGGCTCTGCTCTTTACAAAGCTGAACTGGGTGGGATCAAGTGTCTGTAGGTCCCCAATGTCTCTGTTTATGAGTTCCATAATGATTCTTTCCATAGATTTGCAGACCAGGCTGGTTAAGCTTATGGGGCGGTAGTTCCTAGGGTCTGCAGAGGTACCCCCTTTGTGGAGTGGGACCACTGTTGCTGTACGCCAGTGTTCAGGTACATATCCTGTAGTAAGGCTAAGGTTAAATAGCATTTTTATGTGCGGGTTTAGCTCCTCTTGGAGTTCATGTAGCACGCAACCCGGGATACCTTCAGGTCCCATTGATGCTGTGTTTTTAGCTTTGCTGAGGGCGGCTCTCACCTGGACATCTGAGATGACAGGGAGATTACATTCTGCTGGGATAAGTATTTCTTCTTTTGGGGGTGAGGGAGGGGAGAAATTTGCACTGAACCTGTTAGCCAGAATGTTGGCAATATCTGTGGGTTCAGTGTATTTTTTGTTGTTGTGAACTAACTCTGAGCATATCTGAGGGTTTCTGCCCAGGTTTCTAACATAGCTGATGAAGGCTTTGTGGTTATCTTTAGTGTCCTTAGCGATTTTTCTCTCAAAGTTGGCCTTGGATGTTTTTATGAGAGAACGTAGTTTTCTGCTAGTGTTGATCAGAGATGTCTTCCCTTTATGGGATTTTGCTCTGTCGTGCAGTAGCTTCCTTCTTTGTTATACAATTTGTTAATGGCTGAGGTCCACCAGACAGGACGCTTGCCTTTGGTGGAGAGGGACTTGGATTTATTTGGGATTGCATGATCCATGCATTCTTGGAGATGTCCATAGAAAACATTTGTGAAGGATTCAGCATTGTGGGATGTGGTATCCACTGGCCCAGTGGGCTTAAAGGATACCATCTCAGTCTTAAGAAGAGTGAAGTCTGCTTTTGAGAAGTTTTTCACTGTGGTCTTTTGTGCTGGGGGTGGAGGTGGGATATGTATATCCAGGGTGATTGGTTTGTGGTCAGATCTCACTAGTGAGGGGTATACCTCCGGTGTGGAGCATTTTGTCCCCATGTTTGTGATGACCAGGTCTAGTATATTGTCTCCCCTAGTGGGAGAGGTGACTAGTTGTTCCAGTGCATTTGAATTTATGGATTCCAGGAACCTTTGGGCTAGGGTGTTAGGGCTAGAATAATGTACCCAATCTATGTTAGGGTAGTTGAAGTCTCCCAGTATGATGGTATTTTGTGATACATTCATATCCTCCAGTGTCTTCAAGAAGGCTGAGTGGGGTTCCTGAGATTGGGAGGGTAGTCTGTAACATGCTACCAGTTGTATAGCAGTTTTGCCTATGGTTAGTTGCACCTGTATGGTCTCCGATGCTTCATGTGTTGCTACTAACCTGGAGGTGTGGGTGTCCTTGATGAATATGGACACTCCCCCTCCCTTTGTGGTTCGGCCCGGGTTTTGTGGCCGAAAAGCATGATACAAGGTATAGCCTGGTAGCGCTGGGGTGCTCTCAGGAGCCTTGAACCAGGTTTCCGTTACTGCACAGACGTCGATGTTCTCCATACTGTGGAGTGCATCGAGTGCCTGCATCTTGAGATTTAGACTTCTGGCGTTGAGCAGCATTATCCTTAGTTTTTTTCCATTTTTGTTTTCTAAGGAGGTGGGTTTGTCTTTTGGGCCTTGCCTAAAAAAGGCACTATGAGGGTGGCAGGAGCCTTAGCCAATATCCGGAAGCCCAGTGGTGACAGGTGCAAGCCATCCCTTGTGAAGCAGCGTGGCTTGTCCAACATGTCCTCCCAGGCAGACAGACATTGGATCCCCTTAGAATGACACCAGTACTTGAGCCAATTATTAAAGCTGATCATCTTGTCTTTGTATTGTGGCATCATTTTTGGTGAGGGCAAGATGCTGCTCAGAGTCAGGGTCATACCAGCCTGGGCTATATAATCAGAGAGCTCCTCTATGTCTCTTTTCATGTAGTCCAGGGAGGTACATCTCAGGTCATTCACACCAGCATGGACAATGACAGAGTCATATTTGTACTTGCTTTGGAGTGACCTGAGTGCGTGTGTTATGTGGCGGATCCTAGCTCCCGATAGGCAGCTCACAGTCACCCTCTCCTTGTTCAGCCTGGTAAGCGGGACATCAATGTGTCTGACTATAGAGTCACCTATTACTAGTGTATCAGGCATGGTGTTTGGCCTTAAGGGCTGTGATTGATTGACACACTGATTTATTGAAGTATGTGTTGCATGTGTTTTGTTTTGAGGTGGTGGATTTTTGGATGTCTGCTTTGAGAGCCTCTGTTGTTTTGGTAAGTTTTTTATTAGAGCCTCTGAGTATGTCTTTGTGTTTTTATGTGTTTGGTTTGCAGTTGTGGTAGGTCTATGTGGGACATCTGAGCTGTATTCAGGGATCTATTCCTCTATGCCATGGCACTGGCAGAAATAGATGACTAAAACTTCACCTTATGAGTGAAACTTCAAAAGTGAATTTCGATATTCATTTCACGAGAACATTATATATTGGTTATGACTAAAAAAAAAAGTCATAATTTTTTTGTAATACCTGGAGTTTTTAATTGCTCCAGTCTATTATGAGCTGTAAAGATAAAAAAAATGAAGCATGAAATGTTTACAGCTGTGAAAGTTGCAACACATTTAACATTGACACATAGCCAGTCGACAGAAAGCAAAGTGTACCTATCACCAACCAATAACCTTAAAAAGTTGTTAAGCAATTCACTCTGCCAGTCCACTTTAATCTTTTTGCTGGTGTCTTACACTTTTTCATGCAATACTCTGCAACAGATGATTCACTTAACATATTTTATTTATTTTACATTTTTCTTAATAGCCATGCACATCCACAAAGTTTAGAATCTTTTCAGCCTATATCATGTTATATCAACTTTCCCAGCATCCATTGCTCTCATTCTGCTTTCAGTAACTTCTCCTTCTTCCTCTGATTCACATTTCCTTCTTGTGCGTCCCTTTCTGAGTGTTGCATACATTTACTGTGTCGTACATTTAGCATCTACCATGCTCCTCTGTTCAAACATTTTCAAGACCCGTTTCTAAAGTCTGATTCCTCTAACACTCTTCTATTTTTTTTGGATGTTTCTGCTTCTAATGTTGAAGCCCTGCATTTCTTGTACCCTATTTTAGCATTTCACTATATATGTTTTTACTTCAATGTATTATTTATTTATTTGTTTGTTCATTTATTTATTTGACATTTGTTAACGGGGTTGATCCAACTGAGTCAGCAGCCCATTTTCAGTGGAGACCCAAGGAGAAAAACTCCAGAGTTTTAAAGATCAAAGGTAATACTATAAACACAAAAAATATTTAGAAGTACAGAAAAAAACATAAAAAAATTCTAATTACTACAATTTGGAAAGATAGAGAATTTTTTTTTGACAAAAAGAATGGTGATTTTAGATGAGAGTTGAAAGGATAAAAAAAGCAGTGTTAGTATATGCCATGTGTTAAGAGAAGATATAAAAGTAGAGTTAATTATATTATGCGATTCCATTACTAGATCCTGTACCCAGCACCTTGCTGCTCTCATTTACACTAAGTTAACAGCCTGCGATTCTATTACCAGGAACTTGGACAGTATTGGCCATCTGCATTGAACAAAGTACATTAATCACCCAACAGTTATTAACTTAAGCCTAACGTTCTTGTTTTTTGTTACACTGTACTCTGCCTGGGTTATAGTAGCGAGCACTCCCTGCATGGTAGGTCACCCCATTCTTCCACAATAGTCAGTCTAAGTTGAGCAATCTCTCGCTCTATACAATCGCTCCATAAAGCTGCGATTTATACTGCTCGGAGCTTCCCCTTTTACAAAAGTTTAGCTACAATAGCTACCATCCATATTCCACACTGGTGTCAGAAGCAACTGAACTATGTCACTGCAATTCTGGCCCGCTTGCTTTTTGTAATAAAATTTACATCCATTTCATTTGGGCAAATTGTTTGTGAAAGCTGCACTAAAACATTCATTTACTGCCTATCTATAATCATTCCCTTGCCTCCAATTGAACTGGCTGATTGTTTTCCTCCCTCCTGCAGTCTGTCTCTCGACCTGGTTTTTGAATTACTGCGGGTTTTGCAGCCCTTGGAATGCAGTTCACCTGCGTCCCTCCCCTCTTCTCTTGATGAATCTAGGTTACACATACAGGTAACCCTAATGGCGGCATTTTCAAACCTGCACAATGATCGTCACCTAATCCTTCCAAACGAGGAGTGCCACTATTATAAGTGACCACTGTTAGCTATGTAAAGTACTTGCTTTAAAATGTACTAGAATTGTTTCTTAATTTACCACCGTATAAGCAGCACTTGGATAATGTTATGATATAAGGGTTGCAGATTGTTTTTTATTCTGTCTCATTTGCTCCTCAGAGTACCTATACCTACATAGCTTGTCTGTATAACTGTATGATCTGTATTTGTTACAATTCAAGTTAAGTTGCTTTATCCTACAGTTCTATAATGTGGAATATGTTGAATATTGCGTTAAAAAGAGGGTACACCAGCTTTTTACCATTTCGGTTACACCTCAGTATTGTCTTTCTACTTACATTGCTAGTCCTCACAGTGCTACCTTTTTAATCAGATTGAACAATTGGTCACCAGTTTTTAACCATTCTCAGAGTGAACCTACTCACTGTATGTTATGCTTACAAAGAATGTTTTTGTAATGTATCACAATTGCGATTATTGAATGTAGCTGCTATTGTGTATGGCTTGTACCTAGACTATGCACCCTACTGCTACCTCTCCTATGCTATATGGTTGCATTTGTAAGGATTTATCTAGCATCTTCATAGTTCTGCTGTTGCTATGCTGATGCACTGGAATAACACCAATTTACTTGTTGTCTAATGAGAAGTGTTTAGAGATTTGTTCACTGCTAACCTCTCTCTTTCTTCTTTCATTTTTTCACTGCCTGTTCTCTTCATAACCCTCAAGCTAGGCCATGTACCCAGCATCTTGCTGCTCTCATTTACACTAAGTTACCAGCCTGCGATTCCATTACCTGGACCTTGGACAGTATTGGCCATCTGCATTGAACAAAGTACGTTAATCACACAACAGTTATTAACTTAAGCCCAACGTTCTTCTTTTTTTGTTACATTGTACTCTGCCTGAGTTCTAGTAGCATGTACTCCCTGCATGGCAGAATCCCACCCCCATTCTTCTACAATAGTCAATCTAAGCTGAGCAATCTCTTGCTCTCTACAATTGCTCCATAAAGCTGTGATTTACACTGCTCAGAGGTTCCCCTTTTAGAAAATTTTAGCTACAATACCTCCCATCTATTTTCCACACCAGTGTCAGAAGCACCTGAACTAGGTCTCCGCACTTCTGGCCCTCTTGCTTTTTTTAATTAGATTTACACTCATTTGGGCAAATTTTTGAGAAAGCTACACTAAAACATTAATTTACTACCTACCTATAATCATTCCCTTGCCTCCAATTGAACTGACTGATTGTTTTCTTCCCTCCTGCAGTCTGTCTCTCGACCTAGTTTCTGAATTACTATGGGGTTTGCAGCCCTTGGGATGCAGTTCACCTGAGTCCCACCCCTCTCCTCTTGAAGAAGCTAAGTTACATATACAGGTAGCCCTAATGGCGCCATTTTCAAACCCGTGCTATTAGCATCACCTAACCCTTCCAAGCGAGGAGTGCCACTACTGTAAGCGACCAGTGTTAGCTATCTAAAGTACTTACTTTAAAATATACTAGAATTGTTTCTTACTTTACTGCCATTTAAGCTGTACTTGGCTAATGTTATGATATAAAAGTTGCAGAGTGTTTTTTATTCTTTTTTACTGACTCATTTGCTGTTCAGAATACCTATGCCTACATAACTTGTCCATATGACAGTATAACCTACATTTGTTACAATTCAAGTTAAGTTGCATTACGCTACAGTTTTATAATGTGGAATATGTTGAATATTGTGTTAAAAAGAGGGTATACCTGCTTTTTACCATTTCGGTTACACCTCAGTATTGTCTTTCTACTTACATTGCTAGTCCTCACAGTGTTACCTTTTTAATCAGCTTGAACAATTGGTCGTCAGTTTTTAACCATTCTCAGAGTGAACCTACTCAATGTATGTTATGCTAACTAAGAATGTTTTTGTAATGTATCGTACTTGCGATTATTGAATGCAGCTGCTATTGTGTATGGCTTGTTCCTAGACTATGCACCCTACTGCTACCTCTCCTATGCTATATCTGTTGTATTTGTAAGGATTTATCTAGCATCTTCATAGTTCTGTTTTTGCTATGCTGATACACTGGAATATGAACTCGTTTTCTAATTAGAAGTGCTTAGAGACATCTTCACTGCTAACCTCTCTTTCTTTTTTTCTTTTTTTCACTGCCTATTCTCACTATAACCCTGAAGCTAGGCCCTGTACACAGCACCTTGCTGCTCTCATTTACACTGTTACCAGCCTGTAATTCCATTAATGGGAACTTGGGCAGTATTGGCCACCTGCATTGAACAAAGTACGTTAATCATCCAACAGTTATTAACTTAAGCCTAACGTTCTTCTTTTTTGTTACATTGTACTCTGCCTGGGTTCTAGTAGCGTGCACGCCCTGCATGGTAGGATCCCACCCCCATTCTTCTACAATAGTCAATCTAAGTCAAGCAATCTCTCGATTTTTACAATCAGTCCATAAAGCTGCAATTTATACTGCTCAGAACTTCCCCTTTTACAAAATGTTAGCTACAGTTGATCCCATCTATTTTCCACACCAGTCTCAGAAGCACCTGAACTAGGTCACTGAATTTCTGGCCCACTTGCTTTGTGTAATTAGACTTACACCCATTTCGGCAAATTGTTTGAAAAACCTGCACTAAAACATTAATTTACTGCCTACCTATAATCATTCCCTTCCCTCCAATTGAATTGACTGATTGTTTTCCTCCCTCCTGCGGTCTGTCTCAAAACCTGGTTTCTGAATTACCATGGGTTTTGCAACCCTTGGGATGCAGTTCCCCTGAGTCCCACCCCTCTCCTCTTGATGAAGCTAAGTTACATATACAGGTAGCCCTAATGGTGCCATTTTCAAACCCGTGCTATTAGCATCACCTAACCCTTCCAAGCGAGGAGTGCAGCTACTGTAAGTGACCAGTGTTAGCTATCTAAAGTTTGTTTAAGTACTTGCTTTAAAATGTATTAGAAATGTTTCATACTTAATTTACCACCGTATAAGCTGTACTTGGCTAATGTTATGATATAAGGGTTGAAGAATGTTTTTTCTTCTTTTTTTACTGAATCATTTACTTCTCAGAGTACCTATACCTACATAGCTTGTCCGTATAACTCTATGACTTGTATGTGTTACAGTTCAAGTTAAGTTGCTTTATCGTACAGTTTTATAATATGGAATATGTTGAATATTGTGTTAAAAAGAGAGTACACCTTCTTTTTACCGTTTCAGTTACCCCTCAATACTGGATTTCTAGTTACATTATTAGTCCTTACAGTGCTACCTTTTTAATCAGATTGAACAATTGGCCGTCAGTTTTTAACCATTCTCAGAGTGAACCTACTCACTGTATGTTATGCTTACTAAGAATGTTTTTGTAATGTATCACAATTGCAATTACTGAATGTAGCTGCTGTTGTGTATGGCTTGTACCAAGACTATGCACCCTACCGCTACCTCTCCTATTCTATATATGTTGTATTTGTAAGGATTTATCTAGTAACTTTGTAGTTCTGTTTTTCCTATGCTGATACACCGGAGAATAACACCAGTGTACTCATTGTCTAATTAGAAGTGCTTAGACACTTCTTCGCTGCTAACCTTTCTCTTTCTTTTTTCTTTTTTTCACTGCCTGTTATCTTCAAATCCCTGAAACTAGGCTCTGTACCCAGTACCTTGCTGCTCTCATTTACACTAAGTTACCAGCCTGCGATTCCATTACCAAGAACTTGGACAGTATTGGCCATCTGCATTGAACAAAGTACATTAATCACCCAACAGTTATTAACTTGAGCATAAGGTTCTTCTTTTTTTGTTATATTGTACTCTGCCTGGGATCTAGTAGTGTGCACTCCCTGCATGCTAGTCTTCTCTCCCCTCACTCTTCTACAATAGTCAGTCTAAGTTGAGCAATCTCTCAGTCTCTACAATCGCTCCATAAAGCTGCAATTTATACTGCTCAGAGCTTCCCCTTTACAAAATTTTAGCTACAATAGCGCCCATCTATTTTCCACACTGGTGTCAGAATCACCTGAACTAGGTCACTGCACTTCTGGCCTGCTTGCTTCTTGTAATTAGACTTATACCCATTTTGGCAAATTGATTGCGAAAGCTGCACTAAAACATTCATTTACTGCCTACCTATAGTAATTCCCTTGCCTCCAATTGAACTGACTGATTGCTTTCCTCCCTCCTGCGATCTGTCTCTCGACCTGGTTTCTGGATTACCGTGGGTTTTGCAGCCCTTGGGAAGCAGTTCACCTCAGTCCCACCCCTCTCCTCTTGATGAAGCTAAGTTACATATACAGGTAGCCCTAATGGTGCCATTTTCAAACCCCCACTATCAGCATCACCTAACCCTTCCAAGCGAGGAGTGCCGCTACTGTAACTGACCAGTGTTAGCTATCTAAAGTACTTGCTTTAAAATGTACTGGAATTGTTTTTTACTTAATTTACCTCTGTATAAGCTGTACTTGGCTAATGTTTATGATATAAGGGTTGTAGAATGTTTTTAGGTTCATAGGTAGGTACTAGGCTATCAGCCCAAGGGCCTACGTAAACCTAGCCAACATGGTTCCCTGGCTTACGCCACCCAACTAAGTTATTTTCCTGTGCTACTGTCGAGCAGAGACACAGAAGTGGTCCCTGGGGTGTATTTCCTATTTCCCATCCACTCATCAAGATTTTTCTTGAAGAGTGCTAATGAAGAACTTTGCTTGACATAGATGGGTAGCCTGTTCCAGAGTACAGGAAGTCTCTGGGACAGGAATCTATCCCTCCAGCATGTCCTGTTTATTGTGGTGACAAGGTTTAGGTCCCTAGAGCTTGTAGCTCGGAGGGATTGGGATTTCTTTAGGTGTAGCATGTCCAGCAGCTCTAGGATTCACTTAGCTTTATATGTTAGGCAGAGATCACCTCGGAGTAGGCGATATGCTACAGAGTAAAGCTGGACTTTTTTGAGGCGATTAATGTAGGGCATTTGTTTGAGAGCAGTAATCCTCTTTGTGAGTTACGTCTGTGGCCTTTCCAGCTGCTGCAGATTTCTTGTGAGGTACATTCTAAAAGGGGCATTGTACTCTATAATGGGTCTAATGAGTGTCGAGTAGAGGGGAACAATGACCTCTTTTTTCCTGGATGAGAACCCTTTTATGATGAGGTGTGCCACGTAGAAGGACTTCCTGACTACTATGGCGATGTGACTATCAAAGGAGAGACTACTGTCCACCTGGGTCCCAAGGTCCCTTATCACACATTCAGTGTTAAGTAGGTTGCTGCCTGTGTGGTAGTTCATGGGTACAGTGTTTTTACCAAAGGGGATGACACTGCACTTTTTGGCATTGAGCTTGAAGCCATGGCTCTGGCACCAGGCATCGGTCTCAGTGAGGCCCTTCTGTAAGATGTCTACATCATTTGGGGACTTGACTATGGCTCCTAGTTTGCAGTCATCTGTGAACTTCATTAGCCAGAAGCCTTCTTTGTTAGCCTATACTTCAGAGAAGTAGATACCAAACAGGAGAGAGGTCCCAGGATGGAACCCTGTGGTACTCCACTTGTCACTGCTTTGAGATCAGATTTGAAGTCTGCAACTTTTACAGTGTGGGATCTGTCAGTGAGCCAGTTGGCAACTCATCTTGTGACGTAGGGATTTATACCTAGTTTAGTGAGTTTAGCTATATTTCCAGAATGGAAGATGGTGTTGAAAGCCTTGGCGAGGTCAAGATTGGCTGTGTGAACCACCTTACCCTCATCTACAGCTTTGGTGACTGCCTCAGTTGATCAGGTTCAGGAGGCATGATCTGCCCTTCACAAACCTGAACTGGGTGGGATCCAGAGTTTGCAGGTTACCCATGTCTTTGTTTATGAGTTCCATGCTGATACGTTCCATGGCCTTGCAGACCAGGCTCGTCAGGCTAATAGGTCGATAGTTCCTGGGATCAGTGGTGGCTCCCCCTTTATGGAGTGGGATAACTGTTGCTGTGCACCATTCAGTGGGCACAAAGCCTGATGCAAGGCTATTATAGAACATGGTGCTTAAGTGGGGAGCCAGTTCATTCTGAAGTTCGTGTAAAATGCACTTTACTGGCTCATTTGCTCCTCAAGGTACCTATACCTGCATAGCTTGTCCGTATAAATGTATGACCTGTATTTGTTATAATTCTAGTTAAGTTGCATTATCCTACAGTTTTGTAATGTGGAATATGTTGAATATTGTGTTAAAAAGAGGGTGCACCTGCTTTTTACTGTTTCAGTTACCTGTCAATACTGGCTTTCTACTTATATTGCTAGTCCTCACAGTTTTACTTTTTTAATGAGCTTGAACAATTGGTCATCAGTTTTCAATCATTCTCAGAGTGTACCTATTCACTGTATGTTATGCTTATTAAGAATGCTTCTGTAATGTATCACACTTGCAATTACTGGGTGGCCACTGTGGTGCAGCGGTTAGTGTTGCTGCCTCACAGCAAGAGGTTCTCCGGTTCATTTCTTGTCTGGGGTGCCTTCTGTGCAGAGTCTGCATATCCTCCCTGTGGTCGCGTGGGTTTCCTCCGGGTGCTCTGGTTTGCTCCCACATCCCAAAGACATGCTGTAGGTGGATGGGACACTCTAAATTGGCCCTAAGTGTGAGTGTGTACATGTGTGTGCCTTCTGTGGAAGGTTGGGTGCTGGGCTGGCAACCTGACACTGTAAAACTCCACTGCCAATCGTGAGCGGACAGGTGATCCGATGTGGTGACCCCTAACCGGGAAAAGTCGAAAGAAGAAGAAGATCACACTTGCGATTACTGAATGTAGCTGCTATTGTGAATGACTTGTTCCTAGACTACTGCTATCTCTCCTATTCTATATGTGTTGCATTTGTAAGGATTTATCAAGCAAATCCATAGTTCTGTTTTTGCTATACTGATAGACTGGAATAGCTCCAATGTACTCATTGTCTAATTAGAAGTGCTTAGAGACTTGTTCACTGCTAATCTCTCCCTTTCTATATGTGTTGCATTTGTAAGGATTTATCAAGTAAATTCATAGTTCTGTTTTTGCTATACTGATAGACTGGAATAGCTTCAATGTACAAGGGACATCTTCTCCCCTGTGACCTTTCCTCTATTTCCTCTTTATCACTCTACAAAAAAAGACAAACTTTTTCTCAAAACACACTGGTCATGCCACTGTACTAAACCTGCCTAAACCTGTCCTCTACCCAAACTATGCTCTGTCTCCCCTTTTTTTTTTTAACTAATTCTTCTGTCATTTCCTTTTTAACAATATATAGCCTCTTTGCTCTGTATCTCATTAATTTCTTCTCTCTCTCACTTATTTGAAAAAAAAAAATTATTAAAAACATTTGAATTTTTCTTTGTAACTAATTATTACTTCTACCGATCATTAGCAGCATCTTTTATTGTGTAATGTAGTGTACATGGCATTAGAATGTATACCGCATGTTTTATTTTTCTTTGCCATTAAGTGATGTACTTCACCTGAATTTTTCTTTGCCATTAATTGATGTACTTCACCTGTACATTGAACTAGATTGTATGCCTGCTCTTTGCATTATGAAATGTACCCCATGTATTTTTTTTGAAACTCTAGTGTGCATATTAACTAGATGTGTCAGTGCATATAGTACTATAACTTCAGTTTTTTTTTTTTTTGTATATTTCTTTTTAATTATTTATGTTAACAGTTTGTCATGGAGCTTATCTCCCTGGGCCTTTACTAAAAATGGACATATATCCAGTTAGACTAACCCGGTCAACAAATGTAAAATACATGTAAAAATAAAATAAATACATTTCTTTTTTTCACTGCCTGTTCTCCTCATAACCCTCATGTTAGGCCCTGTACCCAGCACCTTGCTGCTCTCATTTACACTAAGTTAACAGCCTGTGATTCCATTACCAAGAACTTGGACAGTATTGGCCATCTGCATTGAACAAAGTACATTAATCACCCAACAGTTAATAACTTAAGCCTAACGTTCTTCTTTTTTGTTACATTGTAGTCTGCCTGGGTTCTAGTAGGGTGCTCTCCCTGCGTGGTAGGCCCCCCCATTCTTCTACAATAGTCAATCTAAGTCGAGCAATCTCTCGCTCTCTACAATCGCTCCATAAAGCTGCAATTTATACTCCACAGAACTTCCCCTTTTATGAAGTTTTAGCAACAACACTTCCCATCTATTTTCGACGCCGGTGTCAGAAGCACCTGAACTAGGTCAATGCACTTCTGGCCCACTTGCGTTTTGTAATTAGACTTACACTCATTTGGGGAAATTGTTTGCGAAAGCTGCACTAAAACATTCATTTACTGCCTTCCTGTAATCATTCCCTTGCCTGCTTTTGAACTGGCTGATTGTTTTCCTTCCTCCTGTGGTCTGTCTCTCGACCTGGTTTCTGAATTACTGTAGGTTTTGCAGCCCTTGGGATGCAGTTCACCTGAGTCCCACCCCTCTCCTCTTGACAAAGCTATGTTACATATACAGTTAGCCATAATGGCATCATTTTCAAACTTGCGCTATCAGCATCACCAAGCCCTTCCAAGCGAGGAGTGCTGCTACTTTAAGTGACCATTGTTAGCTATCTAAAGTTTGTTTAAGTACTTGCTTTAAAATGTATTATAAATGTTTCATACTTAATTTACCACAGTATAAGCTGTACTTGGCTAATGTTATGATATAAGGGTGGTAGAATGTTTTTTATTTTTTTTTTTTTTTTACTGACGCATTTACTTCTCAGAGTACCTATACCTACATAGCTTGGCTGTATTACTGTATGACCTGTATTTGTTACAATTCAAGTTAAATTGCTTTATCCTACAGTTTTATAATATAGAATATGTTGAGTATTGTGTTAAAAAGAGGGTACATCTGCTTTTTATCATTTCAGTTACCCCTCAATATTGGCTTTCTAGTTACATTTCTAGTCCTCACAGTGCTATCTTTTTAATCAGCTGGAACAATTGGTCATCAGTTTTTAACTATTCTCAGAGCCAACCTACTCACTGTATGATATGCTTACTAAGAATGTTTTTGTAATGCATCACACTTGCAATTACTGAATGTAGCTGCTATTGTGAATGGCTTGTTCCCAGATTATGCACCCTACTGCTACCTCTCCTATGCTATATGTATTGTATTTGTAAGGATTTATCTGGCAACTTCATAGTTCTGTTTTTGTTATGCTGATACTTTGGAATAACACCAATGTACTCATTGTCTAATTAGAAGTGCTTAGAGACTTGTTCGCTCTTTATTTATTCTTTTTTTCACTGCCTGTTCTCTTCATAACCCTCAAGCTAGGTCCTGTACCCAGCACCTAGCTGCTCTCATTTACACAAAGTTACCAGCCTGCGATTCCATTACCGGGAACTTGGACAATATTGGCAATCTGCTTTGAACAAAGTACGTTAATCACCCAACAGTTATTAACTTAAGCCTAAAGTTCTTTTTTTTTTGTTACATTGTACTCCTGCCTGCATTGTAGTAGCATGCACTACCTGCATGGTAGGATCCCCCCCCCCCATTCTTCTACAATAGTCAGTCTAAGTCTAGCAAGCTCTCACTCTCTACAATTGCTCCATAAAGCTGTGATTTATACTGCTCAGAGCTTCTCCTTTTACAAAATTTTAGCTACAATAGTGCCTATAGATTTTCCACACCAGTGTCAGAAGCACCTGACCAGATGGCTTAGTGGTTAAGGTCATCGCCTCCCATGCACAAGGTTTGATCCTGTCCTCCGACCAATGGCTGTTTCGAGTTTGCATGTCCTCCCTGTGTCTCCATAGGGTTTCTCCCATGTCTGAAAAATATGCTGAGTGTTTCCATCTCAAACTCATCAATGATTGGAGCTGTGGACAGCAGCACAGACTCTACATGGTGCCCTACAGGGGAAGAGAGACCAACCACTTTGGGCATCTACTTTGGTGAGCAGTATCCTCAAGATAGGAGAACATGGATTGCAGGCTGTGTGCCGTATTAGGGCTAGCCACTCCATGGTGTAAAATATGGCTCTAGGTGATTCGGTCATGTTGACTAATGTCGCCAAAAATGGGCATGGGTAGTTACTGGTGATACTCTGACCCACGCCTACTCTAACCCACTCCAGGGACCTGTGCTAATGGTGGGAGAGGTATATGTGCCCTATTGGCCTGTGTGTGCCCACCATAAAAAGCCCAGCAGCCCTGGGTTAATAAGCTACTGACTGGCCCCTGTCTATTTGCCCAGCCTGGGTTACCTGGGATAGCTCTGTTGAGCGAAAGCTGGACATAAAACCAACCAACCTGCAAACATGAACTGAGAATTGCTATGCTTAATGTAGATTCACTGACAGGGCACAGCTTGGGAGTGGATGCCATGAAGATATTGAGGAGGCTGGACATCCTTTGTATCCAGGAGACAAGGTGGAAGGCCAGTGCAGCAAAACCACTTGGCTTGGGATCCAGAGTCTACTACTCAGGTGGAGGGCAGGCTTGCCCCACAGCAGGGTTGTGATAGTGAGGAAAAGAGTGCATTCAGGCAGCAGTTGCATGACCTACTAGATAAGGCAGGACAACATGAATTGGTGTTGACAATGGGTGACTTGAATGCACATATTGGGACAGACAGAACAGAATATGAGGACTGCCTGGGTGGGGCAACAGGAATAAAGGAGAAGCCATTCTAGACTTCTGTCTGGCAAATGGCTTGATAGTACAGAAACAGAGACAGTCACAAGATCACATTCAAGAGTAGTCAACATGCAACTCATGTAGACTTCCTACTAGTAAAGAGGGCAGAATCTATGATTGCAAAGTCATCCCACAGCATAAACCACTAGTTGCCACAATCAACTGCAAGCAGTGGTCAGAGAAGGCTCTAAGGTCAACAGAGACCAGGCTGAAGACCTGGAAGTTGACTGGAGAGAAAGTACAACAGTTCAAGGAATTACTCTAGGCTTTAGCACCCCAAGAAGAGGAGGAAATAGCTGGAGTTGAAGAAGAATGGCAGCGCCTAAAAACAGCATGTGTTCGGACTACAAAAAAGATATGTGGCCAAGCCAGGTATGGAAATAAGGTACATAAGGAAAGCTGATGGTGGAATGCAGAAATCCAGGAAGTCATCAAAAGAAAAAAAGAGTGCAGGAAGAAGTGGGAGACGGAGAAAACTGACCAGGCTAGGAAGGACTACTGGTTGGTTAACAAAGAAGCTAAGAAAGATGTTGCAATAGCAAAGAATAAGGCATCAGAGGCTCTGTACCAACTTCCAGAAAGTGACTCAGTAAGGGGTACAAAGAAACTATATCAGGTTGCAAGGCCAAGACAGAAAGATAAAGAAGATAGTCAGACACCCTTCATAAGGGATGCCAGCAACAACCTGCTCACCAGCCTAAGAGGACATCAAAGGCAGATGGAAGGAGTATTTCCAGCAGCTTCTGAATGAAGAAAACCCCACAGAAGCTGTACTTCCCCAGAAAAAGCCTACAATGAGAGAATAAGAGGAACCCACCCCAGGAAAAGTAAGAACAGCACTAAGGAAGATGAAGTCAGGGAAAGCAGCAGGCTCAGATGAGGTCACAGCGATATGATAAAGATGCTGGGTGAGATAAGGGAGAAATGGCTCCTGAAGGTACTAATAGCAATCTGGAGAGAAAGGTGTATCCCAGATGACTGGAGAATAAGCATACTCATGCCAGTATACAAAAACAAAGGGGACATCCACAACTAGTACAGAGGCATCAAACTAGCACATTGCATGAAAGTTCTGGAGAGGGTGAGTGATAAACTGATATGCAGAGTAGTAGAATGTAAGATTGGAGATGAGTAGTTTGGATTCAGATCAGGATGCAGCACAACTGACCCGATGTTTACATTGAGACAGATACTTGAGAAGAAGCTAGAGATGAGGAGAGAATCCAACTGGACATTCCTAGACTTGGAGAAAGCATATGACAAGGTCCCAAGAAAGCTGATCTGGGCAGTACTGCGGGTAGTTTGAAGTCCCAGAAACATTGGTAGAATTAGTGCAGGCTATGTACAAGGACCCAATGACTCAAGTACGAAAAGTGTTCGGCCTCGCAGAGGGGTTCCCAGTGGGTGTGGTAGTACATAAGGGTTCAGCTCTGAGCCCACTGCTGTTCATACTGGTGATGAACTACATTAGCAAACAGGTTGGAGGGGACAGATCAGCATAGTTGCTGTATGCAGATGATGTGGCAGTACAGGCAGACTCTGAGCTAGAACTTCAGCAAAGTATAGGAGAATAGAATGCAAATCTGAAGGCACATGGGATAAAACTAAGCACAGATAAGACGGCGGCAATGATAGCAAATTGAGGAAATCAGAAGAAGCTGAGAATAGAAATAGAAGGGAAGATAGTAGAACAGGTAAACAGCTTCAAGTATCTGGGAGGAGTAGTTGAGGAGAAGGGTAGTCTGAATGAAGAGGTCAAAGCTAGAATCAGAGGGGATGTAGCCAACTGGCATATAGTACCAGGTGTAGTCTATGACAGAAGAATGCCAAAGAAGCTGAAAAGTAAGGTGTACAAGACAGTGGTGCTGCCAGTACTACTGTATGGTACAGAAACTTGGGCAGTAAAGGCAGAATAGTTGAAGAAGCTAGAGGTGATGGAAATGAAGTGCCTGAGAAAGGTAATAGGATGCACACTGTGGGACAGACGAAGAAATGAGGACATAAGAGTAGAAGCAAAAGTAGCTCCAATTGCAGAAAATATCAAAGAGAAAAGATTACGGTGGCTTGGGAATGTGTAGAAAAGCAGAAGACAATCTGGTGAGGAAGATTTGGGACAGACAGGAAGAAGCTAAGAGGAAGCGAGGACGTCCCGCAAAGAGGTGGATGGATTGTGTGAAAGAAGATCTGCGACAGTCACGCATGAGTGTTGAAGAAGGCAGGAGTGTGGCACTGAATCGAGAGAGTTGGCGACAGTTAACACAATACCCTGACCCCATGTAGAGAAATGGGAAAAAGAGAAGCTGATGATATCAGAAGCACCTGAACTAGGTCACTGCAATTCTGGCCTGCTTGTTTTCTGTAATTAGACTTATACCCATTTGGGCAAATTGTTTGCGACAGCTGCACTAAAACATTCATTTACTGCTTACCTATAATCATTCCCTTGCCTCCAATTGAACTGGCTGTTTTCCTCCCTCCTGCGGTCTGTCTCTCGACCTGGTTTCTGAATTACTGCTGGGTTTGCAGCCCTTGGGATGCAGTTCACCTGAGTCACACCCCTGTCCTCTTGACAAAACTAAGTTACTTATACAGGTAGCCCTAATGGTGTCATTTTCAAACCCATGCTATCAGCATCACCTAACCCTTCCAAGCGAGGAGTGCTGCTACTGTAAGTGACCAGTGTTAGCTATCTAAAGTTCTTGCTTTAAAATGTATTAGAAATGTTTCTTACTTAATTTACCACCGTAGAAGCTGTACTTGGCTAATGTTATGATATAAGGGTTGTAGAATGTTTTTTATTCTTTTTTTTTACTGACTCATTTGCTTCTTTGAGTACCTATACCTACATAGCTTGTCTGTATAACTGTATAACCTATATTTGTTACAGTTCAAGTTAAATTGCTTTATCCTGCAGTTCTATAATGTGGAATATGTTGAATATTGTGTTAAAAAGAGGGTACACCTTCTTTGTACCATTTAATTTACCCCTCAATACTGGCTTTCTACTTACATTGCTAGTCCTCACACTGCTACCTTTTTAATCAGCTTGAACAATTGGTCGTCAGTTTTTTACCATTCTCAGAGTGAACCTACTCTCACTGTATGTTATGCTTACTAAGAATGTTTTTGTAATGTATCACACTTGCGATTACTGAATGTAGCTGCTGTTGTGAATGGCTTGTTTCTAGACTATGCACCCTACTGCTACCTCTCCTATGCTATATGGTTGCATTTGTAAGGATTTATCTAGCAACTTCGTAGTTCTATTTTTGCTGTGCTGATACACTAGTATAACCAATGTACTCATCTAATTAGAAGTGCTTGGAGATTTGTTCACTGCTAACCTCTCTCTTTCTTTTTTCTTTTTTTCACTGCCTGTTCTCTTCATAACCCTCATGTTAGGCCCTGTTCCCAGCACCTTGCTGCTCTCATTTACACTAAGTTAACAGCCTGCGATTCCACTACCGGGAACTTGGACAGTATTGGCCATCTGCATTGAACAAAGTACATTAATCACCCAACAGTTATTAACTTAAGCCTAATATTCTTATTTTTTGTTACATTCTACTCTGCCTGGGTTCTAGTAGCGTGCACTCCCTGCATGGTAACCCTTCCATTCTTCTAAACTAGTCACTCTAATCTAGCAATCTCTTGCTCTCTACAATTGCTCTGTAAAGCTGTGATTTATACTGCCCAGAGCGTCCCCTTTGACAAAATTTTAGCTACAATATCTCCCTTCTATTATCCACGCCGGTGTCAGAAACAACTGAACTAGGTCAATGCACTTCTGGCCCGCTTGCTTTTTGTAATTAGACTTACACCTATATTTGGGCAAATTGTTTGCAAAAGCTGCACTAAAACATTATTTACTGCCTATTTATAATTATTTCCTTGCCTCCAATTGAAGTGTCTGATTGTTTTCCACAGTCTCCCGACCTGGTTTCTGAATTACCGTGGGTTTTGCAGCTCTTGGGATACAGTTCACCTGAGTCCCACCCCTATCCTCTTGAGGAAGCTAAGTTACGTATAAAGGCAGCCCTAACAGTGCCATTTTCAAACCTGTGCTATCAGCATCGGCAAACCCTTCCAAGCGAGGAGTGACGCTACTGTAAGTGACCAATGTTAGCCATCTAAATTACTTCCTTTAAAATGTACTATAATTGTTTCTTAATTTACGACCGTATAAGCTGTAGTTGTCAGTGTTATGGTATAAGGAGTGTAGAATATTTTTTTATTCATTTTTACTGACTCATTTGCTCTTCAGAATATCTATACCTACATAGCTTGTCAGTATAACTGTAGGACCTGTATTTGTTACAAGTGAAGTTAAGTTGCTTCATCCTACAGTTTTATAATGTGGCATATGTTGAATATTGTATTAAAAGAGGGTATACCTGCTTTTTACCATTTAATTTACCCCTCAATACTGGCTTTCTACTTACATTGCTAGTCCTCACAGTGCTACCTTTTTAATCAGATTGAACAATTGGTCGTCAGTTTTTAACCATTCTGGATAACTCCATCTATGTAAAAATTCAAGAACTTTTGTATGTTAATTAGAAATTTTAATGATGGTTCTAACTAATATGTACTTAAAATTTTTGCAGGAACCAGAATCTTTAAATTATAATGATCCTTTTAACCAAAATTAAACAAATTACTCTAATTGAATACCACGCATTACCAACATTTTAATTTCTAACTTTAACCTTCAGTTTCATACCCGAGTTGGGTTCCAAACCTGTGGAATTAATAATTCCATGATCAACGTGAATAAATCTTTACATTAAATTAACTGCATGTTAATTACCAATTTTGATCTTGCCTAATTTCTTAATTGTCATTGATGAATACAATTTCCTTACCACTTTCACAAATACTCCTCTGAAGGCTTCATCGGTTTTGTACTTCAAAGTTTCATACTTCTTCCAATTCTTAAATTGACCATCTAGATTAAGATTCCCTTTACACTGTTCCTAATATTTCTAAATTCTCAGTTTCAGTGAGAACCTGGATAAATGACTTCTAAATTTATATTAATTCTCCATTTGTAATGCAATTTAAAGTCACAAAAACTTCATTCCAACATAATTTCATTAATGTCTTATCACTGAACTTTTCATATATCAAATCTGTTTTGAGTTAATTTGAAGGTGAAGAACTAGTTCCTCATTTCAAACTATTATCCAAAAGGTAGTCACCAAATTTGTCACTGCTTTCTTACCAATCTTCTGTTCGAAATGTGATCCTACTAGCATGATCTTTGATTGTACTTTAATTTAAATTGTTACTCTTAATTTCCATTGTTTAGGGCTATTTATTATCGTTGTAGGATTATTTACTTTAAGTCCTTGCCAAGCTATTCTTACAAGGTCTGATCGGTTGGTTTATAATTCATTTTCTATTTACAATGTAAGTGTTTGAATTATTCAATAGGTACATGCTTTTCACCGTTATTCCTAAATCCTTCCTCTTCAGTTTTCTACTCAATTTTAAGCCTTTGATACAGAATGTAATTTCTTTCTAACTAGAACTCTTACTTACATATATTGAATTTTCACTATACATTATATTATCAATGTTATTTAAATTATAGTTAAACCTGTTCATAAGTTCATCAGTTTAATAGTTGAAAGTACTCCTTTGAAACTTTATACTCGTAAACTTTATATCTTTCCTTATTGTTACAACATAATTCACTGCTTTTATTGAATGTTTTGATAAAATGATCCACTGTTTACTTTGTTTCATACCTCTTAATGAGAACTGTCCAGTTTAAATTAAATTCCCATGTGTTGAAGATAGTATTGTGATCTTTTTTTATGTTGCAGCGTTGTAACTTCCTACGTTAACCAGAGTCGCTTGATCATACAACTTAAGTAACCCCTTTGCTATTTACCGAAACTTGACCGACATACATTGTTCCAAGCAATCGCTGTTTATCAAACATTAACTCCTCCTTAGATAGCAGTGTCACAACTATCTGATACACACAGTAAAGGACTATCCATAACACAATAAAACCTAACCTAAGGTGTCCAAGCACAAAAATTATCCACACTCATTAACACTAGCCGTCATCATTAATCCACAACCTTAAATTTTATTCATTGGTAAATCCAACGTAAAAACAGTAGCAATTAGAAATCTTAATTGCCACAATAAAACTGAAATTGATGTGTCAATGGCAATTAATTTAACTTGGAAAAGTTTTTAATACTGGATATTCCAGTTCATAAAATAAGCTCGTCAACGTTCTTTTTAAGATTTGAATATTAGTAAAAATATTGACCTATTACAAAAGAAACATGTTTCACAAGTACTAATTGATCTGAATAATCGGACTTGATTTCACTCAACCTGGTCACAGAAATAATTTACTGAGCGTTACTTCTACAGACCAAGGTGGAATTCAAGCCTCAATATGCTGACGATGAAATTTCAATTATGAGACTTAATGAGTATTACGGTTCAGGAAACGATCAGTCTGCTAAAAGAACTGTGGACGCGAAACCAGTAATGAAGGGGTTTAAATGGAAGAAATCAGCGATCAGGAAAAGTCACTGTATGCATAAACTATCAAATCATCAAGGCTATAAAAAACGAGCAGATTCAAAATAGCACAAGCTAATTTTAATAGTGGAACAGTTGACAGCTATAAATGCAAGAATAAGATACTTTAATGCCAAACTGGCAGAAGTTTAGTGAAACTTCATATCTTCAAAAGGCCAACAAACTGGAAATGTGCCAAAAAATACAGGTTGAAATTCATTTAAACCAATAACAAATCGTAAGTGAACAGTTCGGTCTGAAAGAAAAACTATCCTAACAGCGAACTTGTCAAGGTACGAACATTGAATAACAGTAAACAGTTCTATCTGACAAGGGCAAAGATGAATTATCACATAATTGCTACACCTGCTAAAGTTGGAAATAAGGAATTTAGAGACTGGGAACTCAATTTTGACAGCTTAATTGTTAGGGCATTGCCTAAACTGGTATCTAGACAGCAAGGCCTGAGGAAGGGTAGCCCAATGTCCTCAATTTTACAGTTCCCAGGGCAGGACTAAGAAATCCCACCTGAGAACCTAATGATTGTGGCAATGATTCAAGCCAACATCATTGATTGAGGCTCGTACTCTAACAGACAATGGTTTGAAGCGGAGCCCTACTGGATTATGGACCTAGGCAAAAGAGTATGGCAACCATTGGATCGAACTGACTTAGATTTCCCATTACTCGTTCTAACATTATCAAGGTTCAATTTGTCTAAGCTAATTCCAAAATTGTAAATCTTGAGAAATCAAAACTGGCCAATTTAAGGATGGCAGCTTAATTGAAAGAAGTAGAATTTGAACCCAGAATACTCTTTTAGATTTGAAAGAATTGAAACTATTGTGGACATCATTCAGGGCATTGATAATGGTAAGTCACTTTGTAATCAAGCCCATCATGAGAGATGCCATTTGGATGTACCTCAGCTTAAACAGTGGTATAAAGACTACCAAGAAATAGCAAACATAGTTAACAAATCCATTATTTCAGTTGAAATCTTTATTTAGGTTATCATGCATTAAAATTATTCATTTCAGCCAGTCACCTAAACGAGTTTAAGTACATGTAAATAGCTAGGTACATGTTCATTTAAAGTGATAGGATTTGGTAAAAATTCCACTTATAAATTAATTCATAGGAACTCTCTACTTCAAAACCTGACAGTTGTGTAACAATAACATGGATCATCATTGGTCTTAGGTTCAGAATTAACTTGGGCAGAACGATTAATTGAGGTAAAACTTCATGTCTTACACATACTTACTTATCTTGATACTTTTAGATCTAATTTATAGTCTCTAATTGAATAGGTTTATTTTCTTGAAGAAATACACTCATTTTCCCTGATAGAATTGTTCTGGTAAGTTCAAATAATTTGGAGTTCTTCACCTTTAAGTTTACATTATTATTCAATTAGTACTCCTTTTTAGATTAATTCACTTTGTGCTTATGCTATTTTACTAGTCAGCAGAATTTGTCATTGTTCACTTTCCATCGCATATTTATGTTTTTGTGCAGTATTCGAATCCAATTGTAATTCTATTCTAAGAAATCCGATTCTTCCATATTTCTGATGTGATTATTCTGATGGTATTCAGTTCCATGTCCTTCGTATGGTTACCATAATAGTCCATTTGGATTTTGTTATCTTCTGAATTAATTTGGATTACATCAATTTTTCTAGCTCAGTATGTCCAATTCTCAAATCGATTCATTTTTAAACGACGATTTACATATTCGGTGTCATACCGTGTGGTTACATGTACAACACTGAAGGTAATCTATTGCCTTTAGCATGGGAATTCTGTTAGCACTTATTTTTGCTCTTCCAAATAGCTCACCTTTCATTATGGTTTCTTGGGACGTTTCATTCCTTTTTTGTTTGCAACTAAACATTAAATTTTAACTGGCTTGTTGACATTTTCATTTATTTACTAGTCTGATTTCCTGGTTTAACAAATCTGCTAGTTACCCGACCCGAAGAATTTCTACATCTGATTGTGTCAACTTCAATGATCCATTCCAGTTAATACCTAGCTTAAAGTCATTGTCTATTATTGCAATATTTTTACTTTAAATTTTAAATGGTAAAGCATTCTTTTTCTTAATTCACAGATTTAAAATTGTACCTGATTTTTGAAGTATTACTATTTTATTCTGTCTTATTACTCAATTTGATTCTCTCCCATGTGATTCTGTTAATATATGCTATTTTTTTACTCTTTAATACTTTTTGCATATTTAAATTGACTTTTAATCTTGTGTTATAAAACTTTTTCTGACATAAATTTATACTACTCTTATAACATTTGTATTTGTTTTTTAATCAGATACAATTTCATTTATTCCGTCTTAACTTGGTTATTTTAAACTTTATACAAATGTTTCTTTTAACGTTAATGGGTTAAGATAATGATCCTTCCCCCAATTAGCATATTTGAAATAAAGGGGAACGGGGCGTTTTTATTGTGGTCTATCAAATTAAAGCATTGTCGACTTTTTCTACTGGCTTTTTTTCTGTTTGGTAATGGCACTGATGACAACTACCTAATTACCAAGATTTTTGGACCTTTAATGTAATATACATTTGCGACTAGCAATCCTTGAGTGATTGGTGGCATTCTCTACAGTTTTCCTGTGCTTCTTGGTTCGTTACTAGTTTCTTGGTAGTTCCGTTTACTTCGTTTGTTCATGACAGACAGGAAGAAGCTAAGAGGAAGCGCGGACATCCTGCAAAGAGGTGGATGGATTGTGTGAAAGAAGATCTGCGACAGTCACGCATGAGTGTTGAAGAAGGCAGGAGTGTGGCACTGGATCGAGAGAGTTGGCGACAGTTAACACAATACCCTGACCCCATGTAGAGAAATGGGAAAAAGAGAAGCTGATGATATCAGAAGCAACTGAACTAGGTCACTGCAATTCCGGCCTGCTTGTTTTCTGTAATTAGACTTATACCCATTTGGGCAAATTGTTTGCGACAGCTGCACTAAAACATTCATTTACTGCTTACCTATAATCATTCCCTTGCCTCCAATTGAACTGGCTGTTTTCCTCCCTCCTGCGGTCTGTCTCTCGACCTAGTTTCTGAATTACTGCTGGGTTTGCAGCCCTTGGGATGCAGTTCACCTGAGTCACACCCCTGTCCTCTTGACAAAACTAAGTTACTTATACAGGTAGCCCTAATGGTGTCATTTTCAAACCCATGCTATCAGCATCACCTAACCCTTCCAAGCGAGGAGTGCTGCTACTGTAAGTGACCAGTGTTAGCTATCTAAAGTTCTTGCTTTAAAATGTATTAGAAATGTTTCTTACTTAATTTACCACCGTAGAAGCTGTACTTGGCTAATGTTATGATATAAGGGTTGTAAAATGTTTTTTATTCTTTTTTTTTACTGACTCATTTGCTTCTTTGAGTACCTATACCTACATAGCTTGTCTGTATAACTGTATAACCTATATTTGTTACAGTTCAAGTTAAATTGCTTTATCCTGCAGTTCTATAATGTGGAATATGTTGAATATTGTGTTAAAAAGAGGGTACACCTTCTTTGTACCATTTAATTTACCCCTCAATACTGGCTTTCTACTTACATTGCTAGTCCTCACACTGCTACCTTTTTAATCAGCTTGAACAATTGGTCGTCAGTTTTTTACCATTCTCAAAGTGAACCTACTCACTGTATGTTATGCTTACTAAGAATGTTTTTGTAATGTATCACACTTGCGATTACTGAATGTAGCTGCTGTTGTGAATGGCTTGTTCCTAGACTATGCACCCTACTGCTACCTCTCCTATGCTATATGGTTGCATTTATAAGGATTTATCTAGCAACTTCGTAGTTCTTTTTTTGCTGTGCTGATACACTAGTATAACCAATGTACTCATCTAATTAGAAGTGCTTGGAGATTTGTTCACTGCTAACCTCTCTCTTTCTTTTTTTCTTTTTTTCACTGCCTGTTCTCTTCATAACCCTCATGTTAGGCCCTGTTCCCAGCACCTTGCTGCTCTCATTTACACTAAGTTAACAGCCTGCGATTCCACTACCGGGAACTTGGACAGTATTGGCCATCTGCATTGAACAAAGTACATTAATCACCCAACAGTTATTAACTTAAGCCTAATATTCTTATTTTTTGTTACATTCTACTCTGCCTGGGTTCTAGTAGCGTGCACTCCCTGCATGGTAACCCTTCCATTCTTCTAAACTAGTCACTCTAATCTAGCAATCTCTTGCTCTCTACAATTGCTCTGTAAAGCTGTGATTTATACTGCCCAGAGCTTCCCCTTTGACAAAATTGTAGCTACAATATCTCCCTTCTATTATCCACGCCGGTGTCAGAAACAACTGAACTAGGTCAATGCACTTCTGGCCCGCTTGCTTTTTGTAATTAGACTTACAGCTATATTTGGGCAAATTGTTTGCAAAAGCTGCACTAAAACATTCATTTACTGCCTATTTATAATTATTTCCTTGCCTCCAATTGAAGTGTCTGATTGTTTTCCTTCCTCCTGAGCTCTGTCTCCCGACCTGGTTTCTGAATTACCGTGGGTTTTGCAGCTCTTGGGATACAGTTCACCTGAGTCCCACCCCTATCCTCTTGAGGAAGCTAAGTTACGTATAAAGGCAGCCCTAACAGTGCCATTTTCAAACCTGTGCTATCAGCATCGGCAAACCCTTCCAAGCGAGGAGTGACGCTACTGTAAGTGACCAATGTTAGCCATCTAAATTACTTCCTTTAAAATGTACTATAATTGTTTCTTAATTTACGACCGTATAAGCTGTAGTTGTCAATGTTATGGTATAAGGAGTGTAGAGTATTTTTTTATTCATTTTTACTGACTCATTTGCTCTTCAGAATATCTATACCTACATAGCTTGTCAGTATAACTGTAGGACCTGTATTTGTTACAAGTGAAGTTAAATTGCTTCATCCTACAGTTTTATAATGTGGAATATGTTGAATATTGTATTAAAAGAGGGTATACCTGCTTTTTACCATTTAATTTACCCCTCAATACTGGCTTTCTACTTACATTGCTAGTCCTCACAGTGCTACCTTTTTAATCAGATTGAACAATTGGTCGTCAGTTTTTAACCATTCTCAGAGTCAACCTACTCACTCTATGTTATGCTTACAAAGAATGTTTTTGTATTACACTTGCGATTATTGAATGTAGCTGCTGTTGTGAATGGCTTGTTCCTAGACTATGCACCCTACTGTTACCTCTATTATGCTTTATCTGTTGCATTCGTAAGGATTTATTTAGCAACTTCATAATTCCGTTTTTGCTGTCCTGATACACTGGAATAACACAAATGTACTCGTTTTCTAATTAGAAGTGCTTAGAGGCATGTTCGGTGCTAACGTCTTTTTTTCTTTTTTCTTCTTTTCACTGCCTGTTCTTTTCATAACCCTCAAGCTAGGCCCTGTACCCAGCACCTAGCTGCTCTCATTTATACAAAGTTACCAGCCTGCGATTACATTACCGGGAACTTGGACAATATTGACCATCTGCATTGAACAAAGTGCGTTAATCACCAATTATTAACTTAAGCCTAATGTTCTTCTTTCTTGTTACATTGTACCTTGCCTGCATTCTAGTAATGTATACTCCCTGCATGGTAAGGCCCACCCCCCATTCTTCTACAATAGTCTATCCAAGTTGAGCAATCTCTTGCTCTCTACAATTGCTCCATAAAGCTGTGATTTATACTGTTCAAAGCTTCCCCTTTTACAAAATTTTAGCTGCTATATCTCCCTTCTATTTTCCACACCAGTGTCAGAAGCACCTGAACTAGGTCACCGCACTTCTGGCCCACTTGCTTTTTGTAATTAGACTTACATCCATTTGGGCCAATTGTTTGTGAAAGGTGCACTAAAACATTCATTTACTGCCTACCTATAATCATTCACTTGCCTCCAGTTGAACTGTCTGACTGTTTTCCTCCCTACTGCAGTCTGTCTCTTGACCTGGTTTCTGAATTATTGTAGGTTTTGCAGGCCTTGGGATGCAGTTCACCTGTGTCCCTCCCCTCTCCTCTTGACAAAGCTAGTTTACAGATACAGGTAGCCCTAACTGCGCCATTTTCAAACCTGTGCTATCAGCATCTCCTAACCCTTCCAAGCGAGGAGTGTCGCTACTGTAAGTGACCAGTGTTAGCTATCGAAAGTACTTACTTTAAAATGTACTAGAATTGTTTCTTACTTAATTTACCACCGTATAAGCTTTACTTGGCTAATATTTTGATATAAGGGTTGTAGAGTGTTTTTTATTCTTTTTTTACTGACTCATTTGCTTTTCAGAGTACCTATACCTACAGAGCTTGTCCGTACAACTGTATGATCTGTATTTGTTACAATTCAAGTTAAGTTTCTTTATTCTACAGTTTTATAATGTAGAATATGTTGAATATTCTGCTAAAAAGAGGTTACACCTGCTTTTTACCGTTTCAGTTACCCCTCAATACTGGCTTCCTCCTTACATTGCTAGCCTTCGCAGTGCTACCTTTTTAATCAGCGTGAAGAATTGGTTGTCTGTTTTTAACCATTCTCAGAGCGCACCTACTCACTGTATGTCATGCTTATTAAGAATGTTTTTACACTGCATCACACTTGTGATTACTGAATGTAGCTGCTATTGTAAATGGCTTGTTCCTAGACTATGCACCCTGTGCACCCTACTGCTTCCTTTCCTATGCTATATGTGATGTCATTAGAATAGATCCTTTGATCCTTTATAATTTGATGAGATCAGTTATTATACTTGTCATAGCTTTGCTAACCAGACCCATAAATGCAATGGATCTAGTAGTCCATGAGCCTGAGAAAGGGTCACCCCTTAGGTGGAAGAGAGGTATCACTGATGTGGTGCTGTGGCTGTTTTCACAACACTCAATAAAACTGAAAACCTGCCCCCAGTTACTCTCCACTATATAAAACCCTTATGATCTCTCTGAATTAGACTTGGTAAGATACTTTTATCTTGATTTGCTGGATCAGCTGGTAAACTCCCCTACCAGAGTTGAAAACATAGGGTCTATATTAAATGCTTAAAAAAGCGAACGCTGATTGATCGACCTAATTTAAGCGAAAGCTTACAATCTCGAACTGTCAGATCAGCGATTTTTTTCCAAGGGAAAAAAAATCGCTGATCCAAAACACATACACACAACACAAGCACACCAAACAAACAGAAATCCACACACATACACCTAAAATCTGATACCTAACCCTACACTAAACTATGCACACACCACTAACTACCCACTTACCTTAACCCAAACCCTAACCCTAAGGTCCGTCACTATCGCACACTCACCTCACCCGCTCCCTAACCCTAACTCACTTAAATCCACCCTAACCCTCATGTCCACTCAATCGCACACACACCTAACCCGAGCCCTAACCCTAACTCACCTAAATCACCCTAACACCCACATCCACACAATCGCACACTTACCTGAATCCGTCTGGTAACTTTCCACCATAACACTGAAAATACCGAAGCAACAGAAACGGACAACCGAATTCTTTCCCTAGGAAAAAAATAGAGTTTCTGCTGCTTCGATATTTTGCAGTTTCATGAAAATAAGTTCGATCAATCAGCGTTCACTTTTTTAAGCGTTCAAGGATATAATATAGACCCAAAACATATTGGACCTGGTCATCACCAACATGGGCAACAGGTGTTCCACACCGGAGGTCAACCCGTCACTGGTTAGATAAGACCATAAACTAATCACTCTGAATGTCCACACACCACCACCACCACCAACTAAGGAAACAAAAGTAAAAAACTTTTCTAAAGCAAACTTCACCTTACTTAAGACAGAGGTGGTAAGTTCCACAGCCCCCATGCTAAAGGATAATGCTGCCCAAGATGCAGAAACCTTTACAAATGCACTTTATGAGCACTTACATGGATGCATGGATCATGCCATCCCTAGCAAAACCAAGACTCACTCCTCTAAAAGAAGGAAACCAGTTTGGTGGACCCGTGCAATAAAAAGGCTATACAATAGAAGGAGGAAACTAGTTCAGAAAAAAAGCAAATCCCAGGAAGGAAAGACATCCCTGATCAGTATCAGTAAGAAACTAAGGTCCCTCAAGAAATCATCCAAGGCTAACTTCGAAAGAAAAATAGCCAAGGATTCAAAAGATAACCACAAAGCCGCCTTTAGCTATGTTAAGAATCTAAGTGGCAACTCGCAGATATGCACAGAACTAGTGCAAAATAGCACAAAGTATACTGAACTTACTGATATTGCCAACATCCTGGCAGATAGATTCAGTGCAAACTTCATCTCCCACTCACTTCCAAAAGGGCCCACAACAAAACTGGAAAAGTGTAGTTTCCCAAAAAATCACAGACGCACAGGTGAATATAGCCCTTTCAAAAGCCAAAAACACAGCGTCAGTGGGACCAGATGGTGTCCCAGGCTGTGTCTTGCACGAATTACAGAACAAACTAACCCCCCACCTAAACACGCTGTTCAACCTTAGCCTCTCCACAGGCTACATGCCCATAGAATGGCACACAGCAACAGTTATTCCTCTCCACAAAGGAGGGGCCACAACTGACCTGGTAATTGTCACCCCATAAGCCTGACTAGCCTGGTCTACAAGGCTATGGAGCGCATCATCATGGAACTCATTAACAAAGACATTGGGAACCTCCAAACATTTGACCTGACCCAGTTCAGCTTTGTTAAGGGCAGATCATGCCTACTAAACCTGGTTGACTTCTTCGAGACAGTCACCAAGGCCATAGATGAGGGAAAGGGGGTTCACACAGCCTACATTGTCCTCGCCAAGGCTTTCAACACCATCCCTACTCGGGTATTACAGAAAAACTCACTAGCCTGAACATAAATCCCTACATCACGAGATGGGTTGCCAACTGGATTACAGACAGAACTCACATGGTAAGTATAGCAGGCTCCAGGTCCGACTCTAAACCAGTCACAAGTGGTGTCCTACAAGGCTTGGTCCTGGGACCCCTACTGTTCGATATATAAGTCTCAGAAGTACAGGCAAACACAGGAGTACTATGGCTAACCAAGTTCGCCGATTACTGCAAACTGGGAGCAATAATTGACTCTCCGGCTGACACGGACATCCTCCAAAAGGGCCTTACTGAGACGGACACCTGGTGTCAAAGTCATGGCCTCAAGCTAAATGCCAAAAAATGCATAGACATCCCATTTGGGAAAAACAAAACACCCACAAATTATCACATAGGTGGCAGCCCTTTTAATACAGAAGAGATAATAAGAGATCTGAGGACCCAGGTAGATAGAAATCTCTCCTTTGACAGTCATATTGCTAACGTAGTTAGGAAATCCTTCTATGTGGCCCATCTAATTACTAAAGGGTTCGCATCTAGAAATAAGGAGGTTATAGTGCCCCTCTAATTGTCATTCATTAGACCCATCATCGAGTACAATGCCCCATTTGGGATGTACCTCACAAGACACTTCAAACAGCTGGAAAGACCACAAAAGTACCTCACCAAGAGGATTACTGGCCTCAAACATATGTCTTATGCAGCCCGACTGAAAAAATTCCCTCTGTACTCAGTTGCAAATCGCTTACTCAGAGGTGATCTCTGCCTGACTTACAAAACCATGTCCAACTCAATACTGATGGACAGGCTCCACCTAAAGAAATCCAAGTCACTGTGAGCCATGGGCTCTAGTGAGCTAAACCTCACCACAACAATGAATAGAACATGTTGAAGGGATAGATTCCTATCACAGAGACTCCCCATGCTTTGGAACAAAATTCCAAATTACATCAGGCAGAGCCTCTCACTAACACTCTTCAAGAGAAACCTTGACGAGTAGATGGGTAACAGAAAATACAGCCCTGGGATCACTTCATTGGCTCTGCTTGACAGATGATCAGTTAATTAATCAGTGGGGCAGCGAAAGCCGACACACTCTGGCTAGGCTTATAAATGCCCTCGGGCAGATAGTCTAGTACCTACCTATGAACCTTTGAACCTATAATATCTCTATTATGACTTTTATATCTACATTTATAATGGATATTGTTCTGAAGGTGCTGGAATCCATTACTATTGTAGTGTCTATAAATGAAATAACTCCTACCTCTTCCACTGCATGAGACAGCTTTTTCTGTTAACCACATCAAAGACCTAAACTAGGCAGTATCTTCTCACCTTACAGTTTATTAAATTATGCTGCCAACAGTTTAGGTCAACTGCCTTTCTGCCGGTAGGCTTTTTATCATCTTCTGCTCCTCAGCTCCTCACCTGCTATTTTCCTGTCTAGAGAACTTTCCTGCTGCTGCTGTGGTCTTCACCCTTTCCATCTGCAGCTGAACTCATTTTTGTTCTTGTTTATTATGGTTTGTGCAAGTTATTGCAGAATTCCATTTGTGCATCTTTAACTTCTTCTATCCCTTATACTACTCCCCCTCTTTCCTTTACACTTCTATCTTCCCTGCATTAGACTGTCATTATCTTCCTCCCATCCTTTCTCTCCTTTAGCTTCCATAGTTGACTCTTCCTGTTTTTTCCTTGGTTCTACCACTAATATTTCCTCCTCATTATCTCTGCCTCTATTTTAGTTGATTCCTCATAATTATATTTTGGACTTACATCACTCCTTTTCCTGAATTCTTCTGTATGTCTCTAGTTCCTTCTTCCCCTTGCTCCTTCTTTTACCCCACTTTCCTCTGATGTCCTTGTGATTCCTGCTTCTTGCACATGCCATCCCATGTAAGTGGCTTTAATTCTATTCCAACATCCAACTTATAGTCTTAATCTGTCACTTTGCTTCTCCCTTAGCACTGTTTGGGTTTCCTGCTCTGAGTTTCTTTTTTTTTTTTGTTCGTCTCTTCCACAATATGCTTCACTCTTTTCCATTATTGGCTACCTTTTCCTTTTAGTCACCTAGTTGTCCTTGTATTCACTGCGGCATGGTTTCCTTTTTTTTGCACTCAAATAGACTACATTTATACTCGTAGGGGCTTGGTTTCACACTTTTGGGTTCAGAATCATATTTTAGCTAGTCTGATTTCCACTGGCTTTCAACAAAAAATAGTTCGGCCTACTCCCTTATGTATATCTGGATCCCATAAAAGTGAATTGCCCACCATCTCTATTCTTCTTTAAACTTCAATCAATCCATTGTTTTTCCATTTATGTTAGTTGCTCTCTATGCTTAAGCTTATCCCACTCTTTCTGTCCTTCTGTTCTAGCCAATATTTTTAATGCTAGGTTGAAATTATTACTATGGTTATGTTTCCTTGTTGTCCCTCCTCATTTCCCCAGTTTTAAAGATCATATTGAAGAAGACTTTCTCTCTTCTGTGACATGTATATTTCCTATTTTGCACTTCCTGCCTTATCTTTCTCCTCATATTCTATTACTCTCTCTATGTTTATTTCCATGCATTTCATAATATTACTGCTATTTCTCTTTTGCCTCCTGCTCTCACATGGTACGGTTTTATGCTTCCTATTCTGACATTTGTTTTCCTTTATGCTTGATATTTAGCTTTGTTACTGGCAGCAGTACAATGCTTATCCTCTCCTTATATCATCACTTGAGTATTTTGTCTTTTGATGGGATTCAGTACCTCCCATCATTCCCACCATTAACTCCCCCTAACATAATCCCAGCTCTCCCCTTGGGCTACATGGGTCATCTTACCATACCCTTGAGCACAGGTGGTATCTACATCTTGCATCTCTTAACCTCTTCCTGACATTCATCAAAGTAGCCTCCCTCTATTTGATGTTATCCAATCTCTTCTGTGTATTGTCCATTTTGCTTCATTATTCTTACTAATTCATTTGTTCTTGGTTTCTTACTGGTTCCCCTTTCCTTTACCCATATATTGCCTCTGTTTTCTCCACTATTGATATTCTATAGGCTCCTTCTAGCCTTGCCCCACAATGTGTACATTGCTCCATTTTAATTCTCCTCTCTCTGTGTTTACAGATCTTCACCATTTTTTTAGATTAGATTACCAAGTGTCTACAACTTTGAAAGCTGTCCAGGTATGCAAATGCAGGTATGTGGGGGATTCTGTATCTGTGGCAACATGTTGCCTAATAATAATAACACTGCATATTAACCTTCTTTTAGATGGAATGCACTTATTATACTCATATCAGTAGAAAGATAAGGTAGATATGCACTGCTCTTCCATAAGACCAAACCGTAACAGCACCTTTCAAAGTATTTAGATCCAGGGCTCAGTATGCAACACATACTGTGGCTTCCACAGAACAGCATCAGGAATGATTCAGAGCTTTAAAAGATGTAATTCACTCAGTGCTGTCACATAAATAACAAACGTCTGGCAGGGTAAATATTTAACAGGTTTCATTGCTATTGTCATTATTTTAGTCATGATTTTAGCACTGTTCACTAGCTTTCAGAAAGTAACCAGAAACTTTTGCCCTCTTGATCCAGTACAGGAGAGCATTTGTCTAGAGAGTATACCTTTCCATTAGTGTAAAGAAAAGAAACATTCAAAAAAACGTATTTGGCAAAAAGAATGCAAAATAAGAATTAAATGGTGCCATGGTACATCTGCCAGAGTATTTTTAAATGTGAATTCTAGTGCAATGCATTGCATTGTATAAATTAAATAAATTATTTATGAAAAGTGTGCATTATAGCAATTCTTGCATATGGCTGAATACATCCTTGACTGCTGCCTGTCTGTGTGGAAGCACTAAGTATGTAACAGCTTTTGGACCCCACCATTTTTTTTGTCAAATAATGTATCATGGCACTCTTGATGTAAATTTCTTAGTATCTGTATATTGAACATATAACATGAGGGTTATGATGGGAGTTTTGATCACAATTGCTTATATAATGTACTTTTCTAATATCACAAAAGTGAAAAATAACATTTTTTCCAATGTCTGCGTGTAGTCACTGTGCTTCCTGTCTAACACTTTCCCCGAGATTCAGTAAACTTCTATGCAAGAATAGTTTATTCCTGCATGGAAACGACTGTTTAAGAGCAGCAAAGCAGTGCGCCATGCATAGTTATGAAGGCGTGCTGCCTCTGCTCCTAAATAGACATGGAGCATGGACGAGTGCAGGGGGTATGTCTGAGAGCAGAGCTCTCACAATATACCTGCCACTGCACTCAAGAATTGACTTTTGGCAATTACAATGAGTGAGAACACTTCTATAGGGAGTTGCCACCTTTTCAAATGCCCAAAGTGGGACTGTTAGTGTACAAACGTGACTTGTTGCATGACAAAACACACCCACAGCCATTGCAAAGGTCAAAGCAACACTTTCCAGGAAAAACCTAACCTCATAGCAACAGAAACACGCCAGGAGATCTGTCAAATGTGCAGATGCATTCAAAAATCCACAGCAATAAGTGAACCTTGTCCCTTCTTAGAGAAAATAACACTAGAAATATTTTTTTATCAAACTGATTAAATTTAACCGTAGCTGCGCATCCTGTAGCTTAAATGGCACAAGAAGGTAAATAGCAAGGTACTTTCAGTAGAAACAGTACTGCAATAGTGTAGTGGTTAGAGTGCTCACTTTGTAAGCAGTCATTCCTGGTCCGATCCTCACTGTAGTAAATTTCATTTTCCATGCGAAAACAATTCATGAACATTTCTTTTGCTGTATAACCTACTAAATATATATTTGTGAACTGAAGTATTGCATTAAGTGCAGATGTGAGGTGTCATTGTAATAATGTGGTAGAATCCACAGATAAACATAAGTGCCCCATACAGTATATGTATACATGAATCAGGGATACTAAACAAAGTTATAGTATATAATGAATGATAAATCAATGCCATACAGCAAATAGTGTAAAGAATTTATAAAGTGTCCCAATCCACCACTTTTCCATGACCCATGTTTCTTTATTTTCTAAACTGGTCTGGGAGTATGCACTTTTAAGGAGTAGTAAACGGGTTTAATCCTGTTTGCATGGGGGTAAGCAATGCTTACATAGGATAAGCAATTTAGAGGCTAACTGACTGTAAGAATATTTAACCGGAAGTTAGTTGTGCAAACCTTCTTACAACTGCTTAAAATTGCCTTAATCACTCTGTATCCAACAGCCCTTGTTCTGCACAGCAACAAAATAATCCACATTTGCAAGTCTCAAACCCAGGACACTGCACACCATAGCCACAGTGATTTACCACTACACCATATCAGCAGCACATAAACATTGAGGTATACCCAAACAGATCCTCCTATAGCAAAATCACATTCTACATGTGAAAGGAATGTATAAACAATTTCTTTGTTGTATAACCTACTAAATAACATATATTTGTGAAATGGAGTACTGCATTAAGTCTAGATTTGAGGTGTCATTGTAATAAAGTGGTGAAATCCCCCGATAAGCACAAGTACCCCATACAGTGTACGTACACATGAATCACAAATACTAAACAAATTTATAACATGTAATGAATGATACATCGATGCCAAACAGCAAATAGTGTGCAAATATAAAAATAAGCAATGCTAAGCATTGCACACCTCTGCTTACCTGGTGTAAGCAATGCGTAGCCCAGCTAAATCGATTTGCCCATTGGTATGCCCCTTTAAGCAATGCCAACCTTAGGTAAGCAGGTTTGCCCATAGCTTAACATTTTCAAAACAATCCAATCATGGCAAAGTGTGGGAAATTGGCCCTATTTAAACCCCACAGGTGGGATTACATCTCATAATTGGTTGCAGCTTCCTCCTGTAGGCACAATGGCCAGTGTTGGGGAAGAATCGTTCTTCTGAGCGTAGCGCTGGGGCATCCAGGAGTCTAAGGTAGTAGGACTACTGGTAAAAGACCATGAAGAGAGACTGCTGCAGGGCCAGTACCAGGGTTCCCAATATAAAGTGGAAGTCTGGGCCGTCTCACCCATGATCTCACCAGTGACCACTGGCATCCCTTGAACTTGTGAGCAGGTCAGGCATTGCTATGCTGACCAGAAATGGAGGAAGAGAGAGCTCTTCGATCAGTGGATCCAAGAAGGCTTCACCCCCAGACCACTCAATGTGGGGGACTGTGCCCGCACATCCCCCCTACTTAAATATACCGACTCTGAGACCACACTACAGTGTCGAAAATGGCAAAGTGATGAAACGGCCAAGTGAATTCTTTCCCAGGGAAAGAATTCACTTAAAAGCCGCTTCGATATTTTTCCTTTTCAGTCTTTTAAGTTCGACCAAGACTCATTCAAAAGAATGCATCTTCGGTCTTCTAATAGGAACTCTCTCATATAGGTTGTATGTAGATAAAATTGTAACAACCTGGCAATAAAGTTATAACTCCTGGACTGCTTGTGTTTACTCTGGTATCATATGGTAATGTAGTCTTGCATTCTCTTAATAGTACTGTTGTATTAAGCGCTGTTACCCGCACTGTGCTACATAAATAAAATGTGTAGGAATGTCTGTATATGACTATTGTAATCACAAGGTCATATTGTTCAACTGAGGGAGACATAGAAAACAGTGAAAAGAAACACAACAAAATCCAAATAGTGCACTCAACCGTGACATAAAGTGCTGTATTTTTAGCTCACACAGCCATGGTTCAAAACCTGGGAGTGGTAATAAGCTATATGCATAATCATATCCCTCAACTGTACAGATTGTGTCAGAAAGTTTAGATAATTGGCTTAATTTTTCTGCCTGTCACCCTATCCCCCTGGCAAATCAGTGGAATGATCCCAAAAGTTTAGGCAGCAAATAATGACATACAACTGATAGTCAGACATCATAACCGTCAGAAATATATCTATAAGAACAAACCTGTCACTCTAGCAACTCACCAAAATGTTAAGACCGTAATATGTAAATTATGTCCCATCTCTATCACCATGTTGTGAAGCTATGGCCAGAGTATGTGCAGTAATAGAGTGAGATGTATTTGCATAATAACCTGGAATCTGGAAATATGTGTAGCAACATTCAAGTAGTGTTAAGAAACATTCCCCTCACAGGTTTGCCAAATAAGAAAACTGTGCCTGGAAATAAAGATTGAAATCCTGGACTGATACTGTTTAGTCTGGCATTGTATGGCATTGTTAGTGTTGCAGTTTCTCTGAATAATAATGTATTGCTCATCACTGTCACTCACACTGTGCTACATAATAAAAATGTTTAGGTATCCCTGTATAAGACTGTTGTAATTACAAGGTCAGACTGTAAAACCAAGGGAGACTTATAAACAGAAAACAGTGAAGAGGTACACAGCAATATCTAGATAGCACACTCAGCTGTGATGTACACTGTTTTAGTTTTAGCAGACACCACCATGGTGCGAATCCTGGGAGTGGTAGTAAGCTGTATGCATAATCATACCCCTCAACTCTACAGATTTGTTCAGAATGTCCAGATAATTGGCCCATATCTGCTGACTGTTACCCTGTCCCCCTGGCAAATCAGTGCAATGATCTCTAAAATTTAGCAGCTTTTAATGACTTATTACTGATTGTCAGACCTGTAAATATTCAGAAAATGTATATGAAAACAAACCTGTCATTGTAGCAACTCACCAAAGGTTTATGGGGGCAATTGTCAAAATATGACCCAGTTCCACCTGCATGTTGTCAAGCCTTAACCAGAATGTGTGCGATAAGAGATTGAGAGATATGTGCATAACATCAACCTGGAATCTGGGAATATGTGTAGAAACAGTCAGGTAGTGTTAACAAAAAATACCTCCACAGGTATATCAGGTAAGAGGTATATACTGTAGGTAAAACACAGTTCACGTATATACTTGTCTACAAACATACCACTGTCAAAACTAAGACCATAGGGTAGTGTAATAATACCTGTAAGATACAGATTACAGCAGTGACTAAGAAAGTTGTGAGAACTACAGGGATAGACAAGTTGTTAAATTGACATCTCTCTCCCCCCTCACCATCATATCTGCAACAATAATCTAAATACACAGCTCAATGGGTATGGGTACAATTAAATCTACTGTTGGGACATATGCCCTATTGTTTGATAAATATTGAAATGTGTTTCTTAGCATGTGCCATGTTGAAATACTCCCACATTGGTGGCATGCTGCCATCAATGTAACCTGCATGCTGTTGTAATGGCCACTGTGGTTCCATATATGCAGATGTTCTGTTTGCTGTGCAACTGTTCCATATCTGGTGTTTTTGGTTAATGGGAATATCTATGCATGCTGTTATATCTAATCCTGGAATGTGTTGACTATTACTAACCCACATATGTTTTAAAATTGCAACACCATAGCACGTTTGGGAAGGCCGGTCCCAGCGGACCCACCTCTCCCACCTCATCTGACTGTGGCACCAGGCACCAGCACATCTGGGACCCACCCTGGGACTTCTTCATCTGCTGGTCCTGCACCACATTTGGGTAGAACCGCCTCAGGGGATGGAGCTCACCCCCCCCCCGGGAGCAGGCACAGACAGGAAACTGTCACCTGTCATCAGGTCCGGGGTCCGGTGCATAGCGAGCTCCACAGGGAGTTTGGAGATTGGCTACGCCAGCTTGAGGGTTGCATGGTGCATTTAGAGGGTCAGCCTGC
>NC_056738.1:219011008-219037334 GCF_019279795.1 Protopterus annectens
GTCCTCTGTAGCCCACCACAATCACACCGTGGTTACTATTAGTAGGCAATATGCAGTGAACTACCAATTTAGTGGTTGTTGCCTAGCCAATTATGTTTGTGTATGAGACATGGGTGAAGAGTCTTCTCTGGATAATACAAGGGTTGCCTATATTGTTCACCAATCCATAATGTCACATGTAGGGGTATGGATTTTCTACACCAGCCTCTCTGCTGTCTGACATATGTTGTTCTTCTAAGATGGACATTGTGACATATAGTAGGTCCTCAATATAAGAAATTTGCAACCCCCCCCACAATGGGTCCTGTACTTACACGATCACAGCTATTTCCAAACAGGATACTGATGAGATTCAAACCCCTACCTAGCTATGTATTGCTACTACAGTGTACTGCATTTATTGCACATGCCACGGAGCCTATAAAACTAGCCCTTCCCCAAAGGTGTATTTCAAGGTGAATGACATCAGCAGGCTTGCCAAAGTAGGGCAATGGGGAGTCCAGTGTGTGTGAATGGGCCATAAACCGTTCATCTGGAAGCACACACACAACACTCAGTCACACACAGGTTTACATTAGACAGGACCATATATACAACTGCTAGATTAATAATGACTTGTACAGTCATGCTACACAGTTATCACAAGCACCACAGACACTATAGTGCTGAGGGTTACCAGAAGCAAATGTCTACAGTGATAGACATTTGCACAGCATGTGGTATTTGTCAATTGGATGTGTGCTTGGTTGTACAGGACTCATGATGGGAAGCTCTTTGTCACTTTCTTCTGCACATCTGTGTATGTGTATGTTTGGCCTATTATAGTGGGCTGTCCTTGGATATATGTGTGTATTCCTGTCGGATGTATGTGCAAAGCATGATTGGTGTGCAATGTGGAGTGTGTGCACAGACATCTGTGACTGACAGATATGTATAGTCCACTGTTGTTGCCTGACATGGGCTTCATTACTGTAAGTGTGGGAGCATGTATAGTATGACCTTCTGTATTGAATGTGTGAATCCATTCCAGGTAGGGTGTACTCCAGTGCAGGCATTTGTGTTCTACACCTACCGCTAGCAACCTGTTTTTGCAAGATGTCTGTAGATCGGTTGACAATATGGGTTCACAATGGGGAAAGGATAGTGGGATACTGTAACTAATTGTGTCTGTGCTGTTTCTGCTACATGGTTTTGGTGTTAGCAGAGATAGTTAGACATATGTAATGTTTTACACTGTGATATTTTATGTCATCATCTACTGACAGGTATACATATTTGCTTGCAGTAATTTCCTGGGGAACACAAGATGAATGAAGCTGTGTCCAGTATTGTGGTCTGCAGTCTACATATTCTTGCACAATCATGCCATTCTGGAGGGGGAGCTGCAGACACTTGCTGATGCATCTGTGTAAATGATTCCGCACCTTGGGACTATGGTGGCTGAGGAACCCATGCTTGTACATCTATCTACATGATAGAATGGCCATATCCTGCTGTGGCCATACCTCACAGCTGTACAGATTCACACAGGTTACTCAGAGGCAGGGATCACATTTCTGGTCATTACCCCTTCACATTGTGGTTTACGAGCAGGTTTGTAGCCACCCATTCCTGTGTTTGCAGGCAGGGATAGTATGTGCACACATATGAGTTTCAGACTTGCTTTTACCCCACCTTGTTATTTTATCCTCTTCCGAACATTATGCAAATTATATGTGATAAGTATTCCTATAGTTATCAGTTCATCCCAGCAGTATTTAGGGGTTGGTCCACAGTTCATGCAGTAGGGCATGTGAACATGCAACTGGGATTTGTCGACATGGCCTTGCATTTGTGTTTTGTGGACTGTGTTATGTGGTTATTTGGGAGTCCATGAGATAACACACATTGGCAGTACAGATCAGACACAGGCCTTTGATAGAGGACTGTAGGGCATTTGGTAGTGATGTAAGCCATCTGTAGCAGGCCAGTGCATTGTGTCACTCCTACAGTCCAGGCCTGCAAGCCACTGTATTCCCTTGGAGTGACAGGGCAGGTGTGCAAGGTGTTAATGTCAATAGTTTCTGTCCATTTGATCCATTGGTGTGGATGCTGGCAGGGTGCTGCTTACAGCTAGGGACACACCTGCATTGGACACCTCTTCAGCATGCCGCATTCTGTGGCTATTCCCATACAGAGGCAGGGGTCATATTGTACTAATTTCCAACAGCAGGGATATGACCTGTAAGGTACCTGTGTCTGATGGTGGGGTTAGCTGAGTGCATGTCTGCTATGGAAGCTACTTGCAGCTGACTCACAGATATACGTGCGGTATTCCACTTATGCTGGCTTGTGCAGGGATATCAGCATTTTCTCAGTACTTCATACCTGTGCCTTTTGTGGTCTTCCAGTGTTTGGCCAGACTACATCAGTATTCCATACTGCACAGCCAACTAATGTGCTGCTAACCTGTATGTACAATTCCAAAAGTGTGTCCATTTGACAGTAACATTTTATACACTCTCTGTCTAGGGTACTTCCTCCTGTGTACTGTTTGTATATCTGGGCCCACATTCATGCCATGTCCATCTTTCAGATGGTGACAGATATTACATCCGAACAATTAGTATGGATTACTGCTGGATTGTGTCTTGCTGGGATGCATTGTGTTTGGCACTGCAGTTGTGAGAACTTGGCCCTGTCATCAACCGTACTGGCCACTGGCCACCGGGACCCAACCCTCCATTCCTACATGCCGACCACTTTCACAAAATATACAACACACAACGACCTAAGGCCGGTATGACCCTGACCCTGAGTAGCATCCTGCCCTCATCAAGAATGATGCCACATATAAAGAAAAAAATGATCAGTTTCAACAATTGGCTAAGTTTCTGGTGTCATTTAAAGGGGATCCAGTATTTGTCCACCTGGGATGACATGCTCGACACGCCACGTTGCTTCACAAGAGATGGCTTGCACCTGTCACCCTTAAGCTTTCGAATACTGGTCAAGGCTCTTGTCGCCCCTATAGTTCCTTTTTTAGGCAAGACTCAAAAGACAAACCCACCACCATAAATAGCACAAGTAACCAAAAACTGAGGGTAATGCTAGTCAACGCCAGAAGTCTAAACCTCAAAATGCATGCACTCGAGGCACTCCTCAGTATAGAGAACATTGACATCTGTGCAGTAACAGAAACCTGGTTTAAGGCTCCTGAGAACACCCCAGCACTACTAGGCTATAACTCATACCATACCTTTCGGCCACAGAACCAGGACGGAAACACAAAAGGTGGGGGTGTAGCCATATTCATCAAGAATACCCACACCTCCAGGTTAGTGGTGCAGCACAATGCATCAGAGATCATCCATGTGCAGCTAACAACAGGCAAAACTGCAATCCAAATTGGAGCTTGCTACAGATCACCCACCATGGCCCAGGACCCCCACTCCGCATTTCTGGAGACACTGGGAAATATGAAGGTCCTACCAAACACCTTAATACTGGGTGATTTCAATTACCCAAACATAAACTGGGAGAACTACTCAAGTACTAACTCCCATGCCCAAAGCTTCTTAGAATTTATAAACTCAAATGCCCTGGATCAACTGGTCAACACCCCCACCAGAGGGAACAACATATTGGAACTGGTCATCACCAACATGGGCGACCAGTGTTCCACACTGGAGGTCAACCCCTCACTTCTTAGATCAAACCATAGACTAATCACTCTGGATATCCACATTCCACCCCCACCCCCAATCAAGATAACCACCATGAAAAACTTTTCAAAAGCAAACTTCACGTTACTTAAGACTGAGACTGAGGTGGAAAGGTTCACAGCCCCCATGCTAAAGGACAATGCTGTCCAAGCTGCTGAAACCTTTACAGAGGCACTCTATGAGCATCTGCAAGGATGCATGGATTGTGCTATTCCAAGTTATACCAAGACTCACTCCTCCAAGAAAAGAAACCAGTCTGGTGGATCCCTGCCATAAACAAGCTATACAACAGAAGGAGGAAACTAGAACAGAAAAGAGTAAAATCCCAAGAAGAAAAGACATCCCTGATCAGTATCAGCATGAAACTACGATCCCTCATTAAATCATCTAAGGCTAGTTTCGAAAGAAAAATTGCCAATGACGCCAAAGATAACTACAAAGCATTCCTTAGCTATGTCAAGAACCTAAGTGGAAATTCTCAGATCTGCTCTGAGTTAGTGCAGAATGGCACAAAAATACACTGAACCGACTGATATTGCCAACATTCTGGCAGACAGGTTTAGTGCAAACTTCACTCCTCTCTCACCCCCTAAAGGGCCCATAACCATACCAGAATAATGTAGGGCCCCATCAATCACCGACACACAGGTTAAGACAGCCCTATCCAAAGCCAAAAACACAGCTTCAATGAGAATGGACAGTGTCCCAGGCTGTGTCTTACAAGAGCTCCAAAATGAACTAACCCCTCATCTAAACACACTGTTCAAACTCAGCCTCTCTACAGGCTACATAGCCACAGAGTGGTGCACAGCAACAGTTATCCTACTCCACAAAGGTGGAGCCACAACAGACCCCAGGAACTATCACCCTATAAGCCTGACTAGACTGGTCTGCAAGGCTATGGAATGCATCATCATGGAACTCATTAACAGAGACATTGGGAATCTCCAAACCTTGGACCCTACCCAATTTGGCTTTGATAAGGGCAGATCATGCCTCCTAAACCTGGTGGACTTCTTTGAGACAGTTACCAAGGCATTAGATGAGGGAAAGGAGATCCACACAGCCTACCTAGACCACGCAAAGCCTTTCAACACTATTCCCCATTCTAGTATTATAGCCAAGCTCACCAGCTTGAACATAAACCCCTGTGTCACAAGATGGGTTGCCAACTGGCTCATGGATAGAACCCACATGGTGAGAGTTGCAGGCTGTACATCCAACTCTAAACCGGTTACAAGTGGCGTCCCCCAGGGCTCAGTTCGCTATATACTTCTCAGAGGTACAGGCAAGCATAGGAGGACTATGGCTGACCAAGTTCACAGATGACTGAAAACTAGGGGCCATAACTGATTCTCCGGCTGATACAGACACCCTCCAGATGGGTCTCACGGAGATGGATACCTGGTGTCAAAATCATGGCCTCAAGCTAAATGCCAAAAAGTGCATAGTCATCCCTTTTGGAAAAAACAAAGTACCCACAAACTACCACATAGGTGGTAGTCCCCTAAATACAGAAAATATGATAAGGGATCTGGGGACCCAAGTAGATAGTAATCTCTCCTTTGATAATCATATTGCCAAGGTGGTTAGAAAATCCTTCTATGTGGCCCACCTAATTACAAAAGGGTTCACATCTAGAGGTTATTGTGCCTCTCTACTCATTATTCATTAGACCCATCATAGAATACAATGCCCCATTTGGGATGTACCTTACAGGACACCTGCAACAGCTGGAAAGATCACAATAGTACCTCACCAAGAGGATTACTGGCCTCAAACAGATGCCCTCTGAAGCCCGACTCAAGAAACTCCAGCTGTACTCGGTTGCATACCTCTTACTCGGAGGTGATCTCTGCCTGACATACAAGACCATGTCCAACCCAGAATTGATGGACATGCTCCACCTAAAAAAAACAAATCCCAGAGAGCCACACGCTCTAGAGATATAAACCTCACCACAATGATAAATAGGACATGCTGGAGGGATAGATTCCTATCCCAGAGACTCCCCATGCTTTGGAACAGGATTCCAATATACATCAGGCAGAGCCCCTCACTAACATTCTTCAAGAGAATCCTTGACGGGTGGATGGGAAACAGAAAATTTACCCCGGGGATCACTGCAGTGGCTCTGCTGGACAGTGGCACAGGGAACTAATGGCTCTGCTGGACAGAGGCACAGGGAACTAATCTAATGGGATGGCAAAAGCCAACACATTCTGGCTAGGCTTATAAATGCCCTTGGGCAGATAGCCTAGTACTTACCTATGAACCTATAACACACAGAGCCCTGCATATTGTATACATGCAACAATCTATCATGCTTCTTTGGCCAGCTCAGGTAATCTGTGCTCCACTGTTATTATACCTACACATACATGTTACTACATTTCTACATATGATTGTGGGAGGTGGTGCACACCTGACAATTGTAAACATTTGCTATGACTGTACTGGTATTTCAGGTACTCTGTTGGCTTCCATTTCATTCTGTATTCTGACATATCATGCAGACTAGCATATCAGTGCACTACAGTTCTTATGTTTTATTGACCTACATTTCAGTTTCAAACTTCTTACCCTTCAGAACTAACATCCCACAGCCTGACCTGTTGTAGTCTGTATGTGTAGGTCTGGAGGGGGGCTGTTCTCCATAGCCATCAATCAGAGGCCTCAGCACAGCCTTTCTTTGTGTTTGTCTACACCTGCCCTGCTGACTGAGACTGTTGTTGGGTATGTGAGCCTCACTGACATGCATGTGTGTGTCCTATGGACACCCTTTTGGCCCAACACATGTTCTGCAGTGGGTTTTGTCACCTTGTGTAGTACTGCCTACTATGCTAACACCAGTATTTCTTATGGATTTCATGCTGCCACATAGATGTCTACTATCTGCTGCCATCCCATTCAGCCACCCAGTTCTCTTACATGCTCACATCCATACTATAGATACAGGTAGCATAACATACTACTACATTCAGCAATTGATAGTGAGATTGACTTACCTTGTGGCTATGCCAGTATTGAGGATGGTGCTGGAGGTCTAACTATGTCAGATGCACATAGTACACTCACTATACATGGTTAAGCACAGGTAGTGTCATGTTTGACATCCCTTTTACTGTATATGCAAGTCAGAGAGAGGTGTCATTCCCTGAGTTCCTACCGTGTAAGTGCTATGTGTTGCCTCTCTGCCAAGGCCTGGGCATACTGGGCATGCCTCCTTCTGCATACAGGGGCAGGCTCAGGTTGTTCCTCCTCCGAGTCACTCTGTGTCTGTGCTGGCCTTGGCAATGGTGGGGGGCTGTGTGGCCCTGCCCCATGCTGTTCCTGCTGCAGCTGTTTCCACAGGATCATATTGTGTAGCATGGCACATATAATGACAGGTTGGGTACATGTAGCTGTTGAGTACTGCAAGGCTCCACCGGATATGTCCAGGCACCGGAACTGTGACTTGAGCAACCCAAACACACCCTCTATTATGATTATGGTCTGTGAGTGTGCCTCATTATGGAGCTCTCATTCATGTGTGTGTGCATTTCTGATGGGTGTCATCAGCCATGGTTCCAGTGAGTAACCAGCATCACCCACTAGGTGGCCATATGGGATACCCCCATTGGTAAATCTCTGGTACAGCTGCATCATATGCCAGATGTGGGAGTCGTAATAGCTTCCAGGGCTGCCATCACACACATTCATTATAATACCTTGGGCATCGCACATGACCTGGCAGTTGATGGTGGGGAAGCCCTTGCAATTTATGTAGACTCTACCCTGCTTGCTGGGTCATGCTTTGAAGTGTATGTGCATGTAGTCTATAGCATCCACTACCTCAGGATATTCTGCTATTTGGTGAAAGAGATGCATATTGCTGGACAACACCTCACAGGTGTTGAGGAAATATATGTGCTCACCCGCATGTGCTGACATGGCATCCAGGAACTGGTGGAGTACCCTGGATGCTGATGCCTGTTAGATCCCCGTGATATCCCCAATTGGCCTTTGGAAGGTACCTGTGGCTAGTATTCTTAAACCTACACATACCTTGGTATCCACTGGGATGGGTTCCCCTCTGTTGGTTCTGTGTGTGAGGTGTGGCCGTCACAGCTCAACAATTTGCTGTAGGAGGTCCCTGTCCACACTATAGCACTCCACTATCTCCAGCTCATGTAGCCCCTGGTAGGTTATCCTGGGTCTGTGCACTCTTCTCATTCTCACTGTGGGATGGTCATTAGCATTGTCATCCTCACCACCCTCAGCCTCTTCCACATGTTGATTTATGAGAGCAAAAACAGCCACTATCATTTTGTTGCTTTTGTTAGGTAACATTTCCCCATTTGCGTATGCTGGTGGTGTAGAGTTTGTGGGAAAAAACAGAGGGAAAGGTGTTTGCATAGGTTATAGTAGTGTGCTGGGCTGGGTTGTTGCCTGTGTAATTGGCTGATTCTAATACATTTCACCTGCCAGCTATGCTAGTTCTCCTTGATTACATTCCTACTGCTGTTTTCCCTTCCCATTGCCTTCCTGCTTAAGCCCAGAGGCGTGCCATGTAAACCCAGTGCTCATATGTGAATGGAGCTGCTATTTTCTGGTTTAATTTTTTTTTTGTTTAAAACCCGGTGAGCGATGCACACACCCATTTAGGCAATATAAACACTACTAGACAGTTTCAGACACACCCCCTTCCTTAGTTCTGCTAAGCTAAGGGCAAACCTGAGCCACAGAGCTCCAATAAGCTTACTGTATGCCTGACACACCTCTCTATGATGTCAGCTAACTCTTAGGCTTGCACCACGGTTTTTCTGCACCTACACAGTTGGGTGCTGGCTAGCAATGAGAGCAAATTTGTGATTCAGTATCATTCCAATCATTTGCGTAAAACTGACTGCTAATGCCTAGTTACAAGTCTGAGCCTTACCCCTTAGCAACCAGTATTCAGTGGCCTTGTTGTCTTCTGTCTGACATTGACTGTTGTTGTTGTTGTCTTTCGGCTTTTCCCGGTTTGGGGTCACCACAGTGGAATTCCGGTCCGCTAATGATTGGCAGTGGATTTTCATGAACTCCAAGGTGCCAGCTTGACATTCAACCTTTAACGAAGGCACGCCCATTTACCCATGTCTTTCGAATGTCCATCCAACAGTGGGGAGGACATGCAGACTCCACACACAAGGCACTCCCCGCGCTCTAGCCGAGAATCGAACGGGAGAGCCTCTTACTGTGAGGCAACAATGCTACCACTGCACCACTGCTGATGTCCTGCCTGCCATTGACTATAATGGCAAAATTGTGATTTTGCCTCAAAAGCTTTTTTCAAGGTTTTATTTTTATTTTTGGGCTGATCCCATTTGCACGCTGCTGCTCTGTGCTTAAACAGCCAAAATCGGCCAAAAAAAGTTATTTTTTGTTATTTTGAAACTATTTTCCATGCCAATGGCCATATATTTGGCCAGTGGCATGCCTTCCACATTATATGCACCCTTTATTTGCAGCTGTCATGGCTCCATTTTATAGTTTGCATATATGTACTCGGTTACTAGCCGAATACATTTCTGCAGGTTACACTAATCCACGGATGGCTGTCTGCTTCCTGGATCGCTAATTCACCTAATTTGCATGGTTTTCACCTGCAAATGGGGTAATTAGCATATGGGAGCTGTGTCCATGCAGGAGCACTCATGCATGTCCCGGGAGCTTGTTCCTGGATCTCTTGGCGACCATATTGCCTCCAGCAGCTCTTGCACTATTCCTGCACACCATGCAGAGCTTGCTGAATCCCAAGATTTATGTTATATCATGTTATATCATGTTATGTTGTAAGATTATATGTTACACCTTGTTAAGTTTATTTTATGCTGTGTTATGTTATTTGTTATGCAATGTTGTGTTTGTTATGCTATATGTTATGTCATGTTGTGTTTATTATATGATATACATTACTCCATGTTGTTTTTATGGTAAGCTATATTATGTTATTTCAATGTACTCATGCCATTTGCTTTCTTTTAGGTTTCTTAAAACTTCCCATCCATATGAAGTAGTTTATGTAAATAGGCAGGTTATAATCTAATGGACATATAAAGTGCTGAAATTGTTTGGTGATGCTATACAGGCAGTGTAATATAATTTCTATAATCACAATTGAAGTTAGGAGATGTTTATTGAGTTTGATAATGTGGCTAAGTTTAAGACATAAACCAGGTAGCTCACAAGAAGGTATGTAAAAAATTGGAAAATAACGACAATAATCATAATTATAACTGTAATAATAACATAGATTGATACACAATGGAGGATCCAAGTAGTCATACTCTGGTTTTGGTTAAGTGTCAGAAATGGTTTTCAGTCACCTTGTCTATATTAGGTTATACAGATGCTCCAGAGATATGTAATAAGTGGCAGGTTTAAACAGTAGATGAAAGATGTGAAAAAAACTTCATTAACATCTTATAAATTTGTTACCCCCTGAAAGCACTATAGGTTGAGTTTTTAGCAAATGTCACTTCAGGGTGGTATCAAACCATTCCTGTGGCACTGCTTGCATTTACCACCAGAGGATATCTCTTAGCTTCATGGAATAAAATTGGTATGGGATGAAGTATGGTATAAAAAACCTTCTGTAATGTACTTAGTGATGTTCATTTGGAAGAGGAGCAATTCACATACTGAAAAGATTGCACAGTGTAGAGAATTTCAACCCATTCATAAGTGTTTTAAAGCAATTTCGTTTTGCAAATATCCACCATCAGGCTATAGCCCTTTCTTAAGGAGTGATAGGCCAGTTAGTACTGAGGTAAATTTGAGTGTACCCGGTCCATCATATGGGTTCTGTTTGAAGGATGATAATGTCTTGGACCTCTTAACCTCAGTGGCAGTTTATTCAATAGACGGGAGTCACTTTATAATGACTGTATCACTCCATCAGCTATTTATCTGCTGAAGAAGACTTAGGTTTGCATTTCTGGTGTTTCCCAAATTATTACATTTGGAGACAAATAGGAAATCAAGGACAACAGAGTCTATAATGCCATAGTAGTAAGATAAAGATACCCCCTTAAGAGTCTTCTTGAATCCCATGGTAGCTCAAGGTCTGTAAACTTGAAATCTTGGGAATCACTAGAGCTTCTCGGTTTGTTTGACATGTCAAGTGAGGTATATCCTAAAGCAGGCATTGTTTTCTCTAGTTAGCCTAACCTGTGCTTAACATAATGGAACAATGACATCTTTAGATGTTCTAGATTATATACTCTTATATATTAGTTGTACTAAGCAGAAGGATTTTCTGACTGCACTTGCCAAGTGAAAACTGAAGTAGAGGGAGCTGTCAGTTCTGATACCCATGTCCATGACTACATTTTTTTTTTAGTACTGGAGTATTATCAATGTGGTATGTTGATTGCAGGGGTTGTTTGCAATATAAAATGATATACATCTTTTCAAATTTAATTTGAGCCTATTTACAGTAGACCACATATTTACTAGTGTAAGGTCTTTCTGAAGGGTATACGTATCATAGGGTTTTTAAAAAAAATTCCAAGTTTCCTTTCATCTGCAGTTAACCAAAGATCCTAGCTTTCCATTTGGTGCTCAGAGGAGAGATGCCAAAAGTAGGATTCCTATTACAAAGCCATGGGGGATTCCACAGGTTACATTCATTCTTTTTGATAAACATCTGGCAGACTAACTATGTTAGTCCTATACCCAATTTGCTATCCATCTTACCACATAAGGATCTATATTTAAAGCATTTTGCTTAATTGCAGCACCTACATGGTATATTGTGTCAAACCCATTGGCTAGGTGATGATACGCTATGTGAACAGCATGGAAACTGTCAACAGCCTGTGTTACTATCTGGAAAAAATGATTTAGTAGGCAGGATATCCATTTATGCATAAGGCATTTACCTAGAAAAGCCTAGAAAGAAAGTCACCATATAAAATTTCTGAGTTTTGGAATAATCTTTTCTCCAGGCAATTTATGCACTATACCCTTATACTGGAAATAACACAAGAGGATACATTTCATAGATCTATGAGATAATAAAGATCTGCACTATTCCATTATTACTAGGAAGAACAGAAGTCAAAACCATCCAACTGAATATCAGGCAGCTATAATGAAAAGGGGAAAGTATTAATCCTACAGCCCATTTGCTTACCTCATGGAATAAATAAATTAATTACACGTTTGAATGAAATAACAAGCATACAAAGGAAGGAGAAGCAGCAAAACGTATCTTCAAAAAAATCAACCCATTCTTTCCAAAAAAAAAAATATATATTATAAACAATAGTTCTCTTGAAAGGAATGAACTATTGTAAAAGTAGCCAGCTCAAAATCCATCTCCAGACAAGTGACAAGCGGAGTACCTCAGGGTTCAGTCCTGGGACCCCTCTTGTTTGGCATCTACTTCTCTGAAGTACAGGCCAACACTAAGGGACTCTGGCTAACAAAGTTCGTAAATGACTGCAAACTGGGAGCCATTATTGAATCCCCAAATGATGTAGATATTCTACAAAAGGGCCTTACAGAAACAGATGCTTGGTGCCAGAGCCATGGGCTCAAGCTCATTGCTAAGAAATGTATAGATATCCCCTTTGGGAAAAAAGCATGTACCCATGAATTACCACATAGGTGGCAGTACACTAAACACTGAAATTGTGATAAGAGACTTAGGGACACAGGTGGATAGTGTCTCACCTTCAATAACCACATCACCACAACAGTCAGGAAATCCTTCTATGTGGCACACCTCATCACTAAGGGCTTTTCATCCAGAAAAAAGGAGGTCATTGTCCCACTGCACTCAGCCCTCATTAGACCCATTATAGAATACAATGCCCCATTTGGTATGTACCTCGCAAGACATCTGCAACAACTGGAAAGGCCGCAGAAATGCCTCATTAAAAGAATCACAGGCCTAAAGCAGATGCCCTATGCTGACCATCTAAAAAAAACTCCAGCTACACTCTGTCGCATATCGCCTGCTCAGAGGTGATCTCTGCTTAGCATACATGGCCATGTTAAACCCAGTGCTGTTGGATATGCTACACTTAAAAAATACCAATCCCTCAGAGCTACATGCTCCAGGGATCTAAATCTGGTCATCACAATGAACAAAACATGCTGGAGGGATAGGTTCCTGACCCAGAGAATCCCCATAATCTGGAATAGACTGCTCATACATGTCAAGCTGAGTGCCTCTTTGGCCCTCTTCAAAAGAAACCTTGATGATTGGATGGGTGATAGAAATTCACCCCAGGGATCACGTCAGTAGCCCTGCTAGACAGGGGACCAGGGAAGTAAATATTCTGGGAAGAGATAGCCAGGGAATTGATATGGCTAGGCTTGTATAGGCCCTAGGGCCAATAGCTTAGTACCAACCTATGAGCTATGTATCCCCTCAAAACATGAACAGCAAATTTAAAAATGGTGTATCCTGTAATTTGAAGAATAAAACCCCTTTACAATACAAGAATGGCAGAAAAACTTTACAGATTAAGTCCATTTTTCTGGCATTACTGAGCTGTCATTCCAGCATTGTACTGTTACCTCAGTATTATCAAAATTAATATTGAATAAATACTTTCAAGAAATAGCCCCATTTAAAGGCATTGTGTCTCCAAACCACGTTATTAAAGTAATACGCAATATTGAAGAAATAAAGATTAAGGAGACAGCCCTGAGTAATTGCATTGTGACTCCAAACCCTGTACATTACAAAAGATTAGTCAGAAGACCAGCCAAACTTAGAGTCTGTTAACAGTGTGGATGTATGTTTGTGATGTATTTGTGGGTGGGGTACAAGACATGGATAGCCTTACAAGAGATGGCAGCCTAATTCCACTATCTGTTAACTCCACTCTGGTTTTGGACTAAGAATAAAAATGATATACAGTCTTGATAATTGTTTGGAAGAGATGAATCACAAATAGATGAATCATTTAAAAAACATAGAGGGTAAGATGCTAATTCTGTTTGTATGTTGTGTCCCTACTGGAACACAACATGGAAGCATATAAAAATGGGTCTTACTACACATGAATCAGTCACCTCACTACAAGCCAACTTATTGGATTTATGCAAATACTCAGAAGAATTAAAAAAATGAGTTGAGTTTATTATAGCTGCAAGATAGTACTGGAAGAGAAGGTGGATAATCAGGAGAACTGATCATGCTTCTGCAACATTCAAATGATTGTTCTAGCAGAAAAAACACATGAGACTTAAATATACATGACTGCAGTGGCAAGCACTCTAGTGGAAGTAATGCACCTGCATTCATATATGAAACTTGAAACTGCTAAGATACTCAGAGTAGAAAGGTATACATTGGAAGCAGGATCACACAGACATGAACTGCTTGCAATGTAGTCATACAAAAAAGGACAGGTTAATCCAGACAAGCGAAATAAAATGTCAGTTCAGTGTTACAGTTGTACTACGTGTGGCATGTTTGTATAAGCAACATATTTACATGTCATTGTATTTTTTTCTTAATTTGAGTGTCACTCCTGTGTCCAGTGCAATCAATGCTCTTCCTGGTCAGCAAATGGAAATAAATTTATGGAGGACTTTTCACAGAATATCTACAAAATAATAAAAGGCAACTTTTTGAAGAGGCATTCATAGTTACAGACTACCCAGCATCAGTTAGCTAGTTGGCCATCATGTGTATTTTTTTTGAGGCAGAATCTTTTGCTTCAATGAGTTCAGGGAAGCATGATGATTTTTCAAAACAACAACCTAAAAAGGATAGAAGTGCACTCTGTGGTGGCCTGTTAAACACTGATCATCAAAAAAAAAAAAAAAAAAAATGATCCCAAAGGACTACAAATTAAAGAAAAGGCACAGCAATCTGGCCACAAGAAGACATCTGTATGACAAGACCAAGGCTGAAACAAATGCCAGATTCTTTCCTAGATCAGCACTATCAGAGCAGATTAGAAGGCAGCACAGATGAATGCAGTGCTGAACATAACAGAAAGAGTTTAGAAACAAAAAGGGATCTTCACAGAATATATAGCGGGACACCAATCTGACACAAACTCTTAGGTCAAATACTTTTGAAGCAGGAAAAGAGTTACTGCCACAGTTTTACATCCTTGGCTTTGATCTTAATGGATAGCCCTAGCAATCACCAAGAAAGATGGTGACTGACATTATTGACTTTTAAGTGACGTATATTTTTAAGAGTATAAGTTTTGTTTTATTAATGGGATAAATTTGTGGCAGTTCTGGCTCCTGCATGATCTGTTTGGTGAGCATTTGATCATTGAAATATGTATTAACTAATGAAATGTAGGCAGTTATTAAGTGCTATCAGGATCTAGAGGCAGGTAATGCAGTGAGCAAAATTATTGTCATGGGGGAGTGGAAAATGCAGAGAAAATCCCATCACTACAGCTGAGGAATGTTCTGAACCATTCAGACAGGCTTGAAGATCTTTTGCAAAATGTGATAGTGGTGAAGTAATGGAGATGTGCATGTTTTATTAACAAATGTTTTTTTTTAACAGGCTGTGTCATTTATCAGCAACTGTCTGGGTAATACTTTAGTATGCACAATAACTGAGCTAATTAAGATAATTGGAATCCTCATGCACTAGCAACTAAGTGCTATAGAGATCGGATGAATTATTAAAACTGAGGCTTGTTTACTTACCCTAAATAATAATAATATCAGTAATAATAATGATGATGATGATATGGTGATGATGATGATAATGATAATAATAATCATATACAATTTGAAGTGACAATGTTTCAGGCTTGATGTTGTGAATTTCAATACTTCAGGCTATTCAAATATCTGAAACAGCACCCCTTTATCTCACTCAGTGGCACTATATTTATTTTTCACCTTCATCCAAAAAACAAAGAAATGGAAGACAAGAACTATGTCAAACCAACACCAGGACAACATATATCTATTTATCAATATATATACATATATATATATATATTTAGTGCAGAAAAATATACTCTAGGCACTTATGGGCAATCATATTATTTAGTACATTGTTATCAAACTTTACTTAATGAATTAAAGTTCGCAAAATTTATGCCTGTCTGTCTATACACATGCTCACATATATCTACATCTATCAAAAAAAAATATATGTATATATATATATATATATATATATATATATATAGAGAGAGAGAGAGAGAGAGAATATAATAGCATATCAGTAAAATTGTTTTTACAAAGTCTATTGTTTAATAGCTGAGTAAGAAAATTATTTTACAATTGCAGAAATTAATCTTTGAAGATGCCCATTTGATTAAAGGGAAATAGTAATGCTTTAGATCATCCAGAGTACAAGGATAGAATTAAGATTTACACACATTGCCTGGATGATATTTTGATTTTAGGGAGGGGTGGGGTAGAAGGGATTGAGGCATTTTTAACATACATCAACAACACTAGTAACTTTTTGTAATTTACATATGAATTCAACAGTGAAAAAATATTTTACCTCCTGGATCTCCCACTGAGTAAGGACAGGAATAACCAAAGATGTATAGCTATAATTTTTAGCAAACCCACTTATTCAAACTCCTTTCTCCATTTTGACAGCTACCACCCCTTCCATCAGAGAAAATCTGTGGTGAAAGGATAATTGGTTAGAGCTGTTAGGATGGCCACCATGGATGAGGACTTCCACAATGAATGTGAACTTTTACTGGGTATGTTCCATAAGACAGGTTACCCTGATGGATTGCTCAAAGAACTTAGGTTGGAGGTTATGAGGAAAAATAAATACAGGATGGTATAAACCTATCTTAGGAAGGTCAACAAATCTTAGAATACAAGATATAGGAGCTGAAGTGGAGGGGATGTAACTGGGTTCTTGATCAGACCTTAATACTCCATGAATTTCATAACTACCTTTAATATGGACCACAGAACCCTTAAACAGGTTACTGAGAAAAAATGAGCAATTATTTGTGAAAACTCTACTTTGAGAGAGAGGTTAGAACACTAATCCAGTTTTACATTTAGAAGAGATGGGAACCTGAAGGAAATTTTGGAACACATACCTAAAGAAAATATACGTCAGGTTTGTCATATGAAGAAATATTGGTTCTGTTCCCAATATAAATATGTGTGACAAGTTTGTTATTTAAGGCAATGAATTCAAAGTTAGGTCAAATTTTGACTGTAATTCTAGGAGGGTGGTCTACATGGCATTATGCCAACAGTGCCCATGTTTTTACATAGGTAAAACTGGGCGTAGTTTAAAAGAAAGAATTTACAAACACCAGTATAACATCAACAAAAGGAACCCCAACAATGTCTTGGCAAGACATGTTTTAGACAATGAAAGTCACACATTTAAGTTCGTAGTTAGAGAAAGATTAAAGGTGGGAATGAGGGGAGGTCCATGGGTACAGTTATTGGAACTAAGGGAATTATATTAGCAACTGACTTTGAATGCCCAAGGTTGGCCTGGACTTAATGAGTTTTGTTCCATTGCACCCCTATTGAAATTTAAAGCATTGTCTAGGTAAAGAAACTGAGGTGGGGCTGAATGGTATAATAATACCTCTGGCCCCTTCACTACGGGTTTGCACTTAACACCCTTTTTACATTTTAAATGCACAACACATCAACAAATAAAGCTATTTATATGAACTTTATATTTAATACACATTTTTTCCTTTCATTCAAGCTCCTTCAGGGGAATGATGTATGACATACATTTGATATACTCTTTAATTGAATGCCCCTATTACCCGGTGCCATTGGTTTTAATATCCTTTACATGCATACATCCATTGCATGCATTAAATGTTGAGTTATTTTTAGGTATTAGGTTTTTTAGAGCATTTTGTATGTATATGATTTTAACATAGTTATGGTTTACATGGTTAAAGAATTACACATTCATTTTGATGTGATTCTTATTTTTTATTTAAGATTTTTTGCAGAAACTACTTTTGATATATACACAAAAATAAATCTGTTCGATACAAAATGTTTTCAGTACTCTGGCTTGCAAGATTGCAGCTAAGATGAAGTGTATTTCAGTCTTCTGAACACTAGATGGCAGTGTGATACTACTTTGCCTAGGAATGGTTGGAGACGCTCCCTCTTGAAACATCAAAGGAAGTATTTTCATTGCTCATGGATGTGTGTATAAAAGTTTTGTAACTTAACTGTTTTTATATTCTGATGAAGTTCTGATAAGGGACAAAAGCACTTAATATATATACAATTTATTTGTTTTGGTTTTATTTGATTTACTGAATAAAATAGTTGCTGCTTGTAATCGTCTGCTCGCATTTGTTATGTATGTGAGAGATTTACTTATACCCTGTCTCTGCAGGCAAAGATCTCACACACGGCCAATACAGATATCAAACAGGTTGTCAGAAACTCACAACACTCACAACACTACACAATACCTGCCACACACACTACGGGACAAACACATAGAAGTACATATGCTGAAGTGATGCTCCAATAAGGAATCTACCTAATACAAAACCTGAAAGACCTCCAAGACACAAAAATTGCAATAAGTTCCCTCAGCAAACTCAAAAACTCAATATTTAAGCAGCACCTACTATGGCACAGTCAGCCTTAGCTCACATTGTCCCTAAGGCTAAGCCCATAAGGCAGACCATCACATGCTCCTATAAACTGAACATAGGCAACTCAGTTGTGAGGCACACTGATGCTTATAGGTTCATAGGTAAGTATTAGGCTAGTTGTCCTTGTAGGTCATTTTAACTCTAGTCAGTTTCCCTCCACGGTGAAAATCAATCCTCTTCTTTGTGTCTGTGAAGTAAACACTTTAACCATTATGAAACCTTATGCCCACAAAAAAAAGCTCTTGTTGTACTTATCACTCCAGATGGGACAAAACAGTCCCTCTCTACTGGCTGAATAAGGAGAAGGTGACACTCAGTTACCTGTCAGGAGCAAAGGTCTGTCAGAGAACACACACACACACACACACACACACACACACACACACACACACACACACACACACACACACACACACACACACACACACACACAAAGCTCATTGAATCACAAGTACCAGTTTTGACTCATAGCCCATGTGGGAGTAAATAAGCTGAGATGTACCACCCTGGAGAATATGAAGAGAGACATGATAGAGCTCCCAGACTATGTATCCCAGGCTGGTATTAATCTAGCACTGAGCAGTATTCTATCTTGTCCAAGGATGATGCCACAATATGAATGGAAGGTGATTGAATTAGTTATTGGTATCATTCAAATGAGGAACAATATTTTTCAGCCTGGGAGGATATGATTGACAGATCATGCTGTTTTGTCAGGGATAATCGCCAACTGTCGACTCTGGGCTTTTTTTTTGTATTGGCTAAAACATTATCTAAACCCATAGTGCTTCTTTTCAGACATTACTAACCTGATAAACCTTTCAGTGTAGCAAAAAATAACTCAAGAAAATCTCAAAGTGTCACTGCTAAATACCAAGAGTCTAAATTCCCTTAAAGCTCTCCTCACCCTGGAGAAATGTAGACATCTGTTTAAACCCACAGAGAGTACCTCAACAGTACAGGGTTATAATGCCTTCCACAGATTACACTTATTACAGCACAGGAAGGGAGAAGAGGTGGAAATGTCTGAATCTATATCAAAAACAAGCACACCTCAAGACTGGTCAAACAGTATTGCATGTTTGAGCTTCTCAATGTTCAAATTATCATAAGCAAAATTCCATACCATATCCTTGCTAGCTATAACTTCTATTCTATGAGCCAGGAAACCAGTTATGCATACTTAAACATAAACACTCCACTTTTAATCTAACACCATACTAATGGGTGATTTTAACTATGCCACTATAAACTGGGAAGCATACAAAACCTATGACATGGAGTTTTATTGTCCCACCCTTCTTATAGTAAACAATTAACAACTCTTATCCCCCATCCTACTTTATCTCTGCTAAGATTTCATATGAAACTGTAATGCCAACCCTGTGTTATTTCACATTCTAACAGGAATATACATCAGTGGATTTTTCTTATTTTACTTGACCTATTTGTGTGTGATTTTACCTTTTACTTTTTTAACTGAATTTTCACTGCAATCGTAGATATTTTATCTTGTTGTATAATACCATCATTCTTCAATCTTCTTCTGGCTTTTCCTGGTTAGGGTTCATCACAGCAGATCACATGTTCACTTATGATAGGCAGTGTAGTTTTACAGTGTCGAGTTGCCAGCCCAGTGCCCAACCTTCCACGGAAGGCACACACACGCACTCATGCCTAGGGCCAATTTAAAGTGTCCAATCCACCTACAGCATGTCTTTGGGATGTGGGAGGAAACCCATGTGACCACAGGGAGGACATGCAGACTCCACACAGAAAGCACCCCAGCCGAGGATTGAACTGGAGAACCTCTTGCTGTGAAGTGACAACGCTAACCACTGCACCACCATAGCTGCCCTACCATTGTTCTTCAATAGTATTACATAAATGTAAATGCATTGTCTTCATATTATATTGTTGTTCATGGAGCTTTTCTCCACAGGACTCCATTGAAAATGGGCTCTTCTTGGCCCAATGGACTATCCCGGTAAACAAACTGTAAAATAAATAAATAAAGCTTCCCTGGCAAAATCACAACAGAGATAGATTATATAACAAAAGGAAGAGGACTGATTAAGTCAAAAAAGGCAGATTTGAGGTAAAAGTGTCCTTTCAGGGTAAGGACAACAATAAGGCATTCTTTAAGGTATGTTCAAATCCTTGAAGACAATACACATGGATGTGGCAAACTAACTGTAAATTAAGCCACCTATACTAAGTCTGAGGGCACAGTAAATGTAATGGCTAATAAATTCAGCTCCAGTTTTACCTTGCTGTTTCAACAGACTCCTCTCCAGAAATTCCCCCAACTACAGCTCCTCCAACCATCATTAAGGAACAAGTCCCGAGTATGTTCTCCAAGGTAAAAAAAAAAAAAAACACTGGATCAATGGGACATGATAATATCCCAGGATGCCCCCATAATATTACAAAACATGACCTTTTGGGGCCTGTAGAAGCACTATTCAGTTGTAACCTCCAAACAGGCTTTGTACCAAGTGAACGGAGTAGTGCAATTGTTATCCACTACAGAAAGGTGGGCCATCAACAGACCCATGAAACTACCACCTAAAAAGTATGACTAGTCTCATATACAAGGCCATGGAAAAAATGTCATGTTCATGATAAATAGAAACACTGAAAACCCTCAGATGCTGAATACAACTCATCTTGGTTTCACCAGGGGAAGGCCATGCCTACATAAACCTGGCCAAAGCATTCAACACAACTACCTACTAGAATACTGTAGATACACTCACTAAATTAAGAATAAATCCCCTATGTCACCTGCTGGAGCAAAAACTGGCTCACAGATAGGACTCAAGAAATTAAGATAGGGGAGTCTACCTCCACAAAAAGGCCAGTTATTAGTTAAGTCCCTCAGGGTTTGATGCTGTGGCTGCACCTGTTTGATATCTGCTTGTCTGAAGTCAAGGCTAAATGTCAAAGGCCTATGGCTGACCAGATTTGCAGAAGACTGCAAATTAGATGCAGTCATTGAATCCCTGAGACGCAGACATTCTCCAAGAGGGCCTGCCACTAATAACTGATGCTGGACTAACAACCTTTAACTTAATACTAAGAAGTGCAAAACACTATTCTTCTATAAGGTGGCCACCCCTGTAAATTACTACATCAATAATACACTCCTAACTAAACCCAGCAGTCAGAGATTTGGAAAAGAATGCAGGCAGTGGCTTGGTCTTTAACAACCATGTCTGTAGTAGTAATAAATAAAATCATTCCATATTGCACAATTTGGAAAATGTGTATGGTGTATATGTCCAAAGAGACTAATCATCAGGTACAGTGCACTATTTGGCATGTACCTGACCTGGTATTTGAAACAATTGCAGTGACCACAGAGTGTTTTCACAAAAAGAATACATAGTATAGAAAACACGTTCTATGCTGACCACCACAAAGCAGTGTCCATATACTTGGTTTCCTAGAGGCTACTGATCGGCGACCTGTGCCAGGCCTACACAGCATCCTCTGATCAAGCCTTAATGGGCCTATTGCCCATCTGCAAAAACAGCAGAAACAACTGATTCAGTGATATAAACCTATCCTGCAGCATAAATAGGATATGTTGCAGAGACAAGTATGCATCTCAGAGACTGACCCTTTGCTGGAATAGACTTCCAACCCTTGTGAAGCAAAGTTTTTCCTTGAACTTATTCAACTGAAACCTAGATCAGTGGATCAGGAATTGCAAATTTACCATTGGACTGGTACCTACATCTCTATTAGATGGAGGAAGCTTGTAAATGCTTGATCACTCATACCCAATTTTATATGCACCCTGGATACTTATGGGATCAACATCTTTATAATATTTCAGGGAAGCATGGCTAGGCATAAAAATGACCATTTAAGATCATTAGCCTTGCATTTTACTATTATCCAAAACTGTCTATTTGGAATTTATAGACTTCTAATCGTGAAAATGCCATGTTTTTATTGACCTGTTTATATACTGGTGAGAGTATACTCCAAACAGGTACATCTAAGGACTGGCTGAGGATTTTATCATCACCATGGACAAACCGATTACTTGGGGTAAAAGAATTTCACTGAAGAGCAAGAGAACAAATTAAAGAGGTATCAGCAGGACATGACTGGATGGATGTCTGGAGACATTATAATGGAGATATGGTTGTGTATACTATCTACAGAAAGAGGAAAGAGAGGGGACTAAGATGGGTTATTAATCTAAAGTATAAATTATAAATAATAAATATAATAGTTGTGAAATATATCAATATTCCAGAAAGACATATGTTGGAATGTGAAATACTTTGTGGACATAAGGTCAGAGGAAAGTAAGACTAAACAGCATAGTCTAAAATGGGTGCATTACAAGGAGGACCAACAGAAAGGAAAAAAAAATATCACAAAAAATGCTAGCTATGGTAATTAGTGATAATATTTACAGGGATGAAAGAGTGGGTACCACTTGGTAAGATGAAGTGAAAGCAGCATTGTGGTCCAACAAATAGTGCAAGAGGAAAGGGATAGGTATAAATGGCAAAATAAACACAAAAGAAAAGAGGCTAGATTAGAATTGTTACAGAAAAAAATAAGAAAAGCAGGGAAAGACAAAGATAAAATTATTAGAAAGATAAATATATTGAAGTGTAATCTGGAGAGAGTAATATGAAAACAGAAGCAAAATCTAGGAGTACAGATACTTTTTCATGACTCCAGGTATCGAGAAATGCCAAGTATGTATTTTAGATATTTAAGGAAAGGGAAGGGAGTAAGTATTAGCCCATCTAAAGGATAACAGAAAGAGTCTCCACTCCAGCTGAACTTAGAGAAGACCTTATAAATATTACATGCTAGTGAACAGATCCTGAGGTCTGCAAACATGACTTCCATAAAACATGGGTTTATTTTTCAAAAAGTCACACGAAAATAAAAAAAATCAACATACTTGCCTTATAACAAAACAAAAATACTATTTTTTCTTCCATCAATCAGTATTAGTGTTTCTCACAGGTTTTCTAAGTAAAGGCAGTCTTTAAGAAAGTCCTGGTGTGTAGACCTTGATTAGTTTCCAACTGCAACCTTAAGCTCCAGATGTTTCCTTCAACTGTAATTTGCCAAGCTAGACCTGACTGAGTTGCCAAACTCCTCACATCGAGGGTCTTCCAGGCCAGCTCCAGCTTGTATATTCTGAGCCTTAAGTGAAGGAGCAAACTTCCATATACTTGTTCCCCAGGCTACTTAATTTTACATCAGCATAACTGGAAATCAGTGCCTTTTAATACTGATGAATATGGTGTTTGACTGACTATTTGTTGTTGGACAAATTCTACATGCTATATGGCATATATACATTTTCACTCAGTATATACTGTACATCTACACAGATAGATAGGTAGATAGACAGACAGATGTGTCAAACTGTAATAAAAAAGCACTAAATGCAAGTCATTTCAAAACTAATTTACTTCAGACAGCTAACACAAGGAAACAGTAGGCCAACACCAATAAAATGATAGCAAACCCAGTTTCACGCATCATTTGACGCTGTCTTATTTTTTAGTTTGTATGTTTCATGTGAGCATCAGTCTGTACACTTTATGTTTATATATATATATATATATATATATATATATATATATATATATATATATATATATATATATATATATATATTCAGATTATGCTGCTGTTACTTTAAATAGAAAAATAAAATCATGAATGGTAGGAGACATCTAACATCAACTTGCTGACTTTTCTGTTTGTGAGATGTGCATGCATAAAGATAAGTGGGGTTTGGGCAGTTAAGGTTAAAATAAGGTTAAAATAAGGGATAGATAAGGGAAGACATTTTGTTGTTTATGTTTAAGTGCATGTTTCTTTGTGTGTGTGTGTGTGTGTGTGTGTGTGTGTGTGTGTGTGTTTGTGCATAAGTGTTTTTTGGTTAGAGTTAGAGATAGGGCTAAGTAAGATGTCAGTTTAGCAGTATTTATCTGTGATGGTGAATGCGTGGTGTGGGTGTATCTTTACCTGCCCTCAGTAGTTATTGCTGTTAGGAAAAGGGGTTTTGGTAAAGTTATTTGTAGGGTTGGGGTTAGGGACCTCAACAAGGTTAGTGTTAACATGCATGAATAAAGCTGAACATGGGGCATCAGCCATTCATTTCCATCCTGACCTCACAAATGTCAGTGCCACTAGTTGAACATGGGTCATTTGGGGTGTAGTCAGGATTTTATCCCTGTACGTATACCCCACCCTCCTTCTTAGTTATCTGAACAGGAGTTTCAGTCCTGATGTCGCCCTCTGCGTATGTAACTATATCCCCACTCTTTCCAAATCTAAAGCAGAGTAGGACAGATGTTGTCCCTTTCTCTTTATTCATTGACTTGTCTGTATTTTTTGTCAGCTGTTTTTTTATACACATTTTCATAGCCCAGTATTGTTTCAAAAAACTTTACAAAGTTTTTAGTATTCTGTTGGACTTACTGACACACCCAATTTTTAATGACTGCTGGTAAAGCTTTTCTGAAATGCTCTTTTGCTAGTTTCTCCACCATAGTTTCTTTAACAAGCCAAAAGTTTGTGAGATATTTTGACTCAAATATCTGAGACCTGATTGTATTATCTCTAGAAACACACCATTCAAACAACTTTGGGGGCTGAGTTTCTGAAGTGATTCTTCTCTCACTATCAAGTTTTTCTCTACCTTATCAATGTTACTACAATCCAAGCCGCAAATGCCACTGTAAGCATAAAGGGGCTCCCCCATGAGGTGCAGTACCAGGATTCTCCCCCATGTGCTGCAGTCCAAAATTTTTATGATATTCACTACATGGTAGTTTATTTTAAAGCCCTGAAATCATATTTATCTTTTACGGGCAACCCAGATTTCTTAGGGCATTTAATGCAATAATGCTTTCTTTTATTCATTCATTCATTCATTCATTCATTCATTCATTCATTCACTTATTCACTCCTTTGATAACCTGCTTAATCCAATTCAAGATCATGGGGAAAGTCGTCACATTACACAAGACACTGAATGCAATTTTGAATGGGGGTCTAACCCATCACTAGACACACACTAACACTCATATGATACAGGCATGGCAGGCACACATGGCACACCTACCTACAGCCAATCTGGAGGAGCACAAATTCACCTAAAGCACATCACTGGGATGTGGGAGGAAACAGAGTCACCCACTGAAAAATGCATATCAACAGAAGGATGAGATGCAAAATACACACAAAAGGCATCCCAATCAAGAACAATATTGGGGAAAACAAAGTTGCACTGCTGAACAATGCAAATCCACATTTTGTTAAAGGAACATTAACTGCTGCATCACTCAGCCACCCCTGTCTTAAATTATTGTATGAGTTGTTAATTGTTCTATATGAATTATTGTATTTGTTGTTCTGTTTGTACTATGCTTAATATTAAGCCATGAAGAAATTATTTGATTGATACTGATTGTTAAAATTATAGCTTTTTTCCTTTTGTTTGCAGCTGAAAAGTTCTCCACCTACCACAGTGGGTTTTTCTCATAGGATGATGAATGTTACCCAGCTGATCCAATATACTGACATCTGGTTTATAATCTTTGTGTATTTCAATCATATAAAGGGATCTAGAGATGTATAATGTTTGTGTTTCTATCATAGTATGGGACTTAGAGATGTATAATGTTTCTGTTTTTGTGTCATGGTAAGGAACCCAGTCTACAGCCTTATATGCTTGTTAGTCTGTGACTCACTAAGGCTGTGTCTTCCTGTCAGTGTAAATGGTTATCTTGGTGAGGTAGTTATGCTTTGTAGGATTATTGCATTCATGCTCTTTTATTGTTCATTGTTTTGTTGTATTCCTTCAGTACAATATACACTTTCTTTTCACATTTCATGTTTTCATGTTCCTTAGCTGCACAGTTTTCTGAAATACAGTCATGCTTTTATACTTGGCCTCCTTGGCATTTGCTCTTATTGGATTTTTCTATGTTAACTAAATTTATTCAGGCAGGGCTT